>NC_055690.1:18761588-19063931 GCF_017639745.1 Melanotaenia boesemani
CTTTTTTTTTTTCTCTCTTTTGGATTTGGCCAAGATAGAAACAAGGGCAAGAATAATAAGATTTTTGTTGTTAATGTAAAACATAAGAGATGGCCAATTGTGGCTTTTCTGCCAGCTTAACTTGGCTTAAAAGTCAAATATTACGATATTGCGGAAATTGCATTCTGATTTTTATCTGTTTCTTTATATATTTAATGGCAGATCATCATCAAATCATCCATCTCTTCATGGTCAAACATTTATAATGTTACAGCTTTGGCTAATTTATTTAAGAATATAAATAAGTTTCTGGATTTTTTTGTTTTTAATTTTTCCTGAAAATTTAAGAACCTTTCAGGTTTTGTGCACAATACAAATTAATGATAAAAGAAAGTTAATTCATTTTAAGTTGAAAGTCTGCATAAATCATTGCAACATTTTTTATGATATATATTGCTACACTAAGTATAGAACAATAAAATTCCCTCTAAGATAGAAAACAAATGTAAATATAGCCACTGAATAATGTTGGTATTATACAGGACTCAGTATTTGACAGAAATTATGATAATGTATCAAAATATGTATAGACCATATTTAAAAAAAAATCAGTACATTTTCTTTCTATGGTTGAAAATAAGTTGTATATTCTCCAAAGGAACTGACAGGTCACAGAATAAAATAAAATTCAATTTATGTATGTAAATCAATTTTTATTACAGAAAGGGCTATTAGTCCTGAAGTAGCCACTAGAGGGCTGTGAAGTAACACACAAGTCTATTGTCGGTGGTTCGCTTTGTTTCAGTATTAAGACGCTTGTTTTTTTGTTTTTTTTTCCTGTCTGACGTTTCTCTTTCTTGCACACTTACCAACAAACTGGCTCATTCAAAACACAAGTTTTTCCATAATTGTAGTGATACCTTCTCATTTCACTCACAGTAAAACATCTGCTCCACCTACAATGGCTGTCCTCTGAATCTTGGTCAGAGGGGGAGCTGGGCAGAGGCAGACAGACCTCTGGGGAGCAGTGTTCTGCTGTGTGATAGTCAACTATGGCCTGGCTTGTGCAACACTCTCAGCAGCCATATTCACATTTCACCCGCAGTTAACCCTAAAAAACATAAAATACACACACATATACACCAGTTCTTGTCCTGTTTGAGCACTGCCAAACAGCAGTGTGTTGTACCAGTGTTGGGGTTTGCTTAGAACTAATTGTGTTTGTAGCTATGCTATACATTCCAAAGTAGGACAAATAAAAAATATAAACTATTAATACAAATACAAACTATTACTGCAAAAAAAAAAAAAAAACACACCATTGTACCCTTATGTATTTTGATCCCTTTAACAAAATCACTATCTAAATTTAACCCTTCATTTATTATACATAAATATCCATGTATACTCATGTTACATCAGATTGTAACGATTGAAGGGATTTTACACTGTGATTGGTAGGATTATGAATAATGACTTGCATTTTCAAGTTGAACATGGGCATTTGTAACCTGTTGCAGGGCTTATAGTATTCCAGCACTGCGCCAAATCTCTAGCATGCAGTTTTTGCAGTGAAAAATGAAAAGATGAGACAATTTAGTAACTTGACAAATGCACTAATTTGCACTATTGTCACATTAAATTCATCTACCAATGGTATGAGAGTAGCGCTGCTTTGCTCTCAAACACATTACTAGCCAATCAGAAGCTGAACGGTGGAAAAGGTGCGATTGAGTTCTAGCTGCAGTTTAGACCTATGCTATCAGCTATTTAAATACGATAGAGTAGAGACGTTGGTGAATACCGTAGCTGTAAATGTCAGTACCTGGTGCGGTGGAGAGTAAGCTTGTGAAGGCTGGTTATTGCCTGTTATTTAAGCCACATGGTGGGAGTGTGCTGACCTGCGCGAGTGCGCACACCTGTCTTTGCACATCAGGGCGAAGAAGAATTGTAAGCACAGAACCATGTACAGTCTGAAATGATACGCCACCATTTAAATCAGGTAAATAACATCGGGCAGTTTAGTCTGTCAACTCTGTTTATGAGCATGGATGGAAGAAATGTTTAGAGATGCAGCCTGATGTTGACGAAGTTGGCGTCTGATCTGTGATTTATAAAACAGGTGAATCCACTGTTTTTTGGGGATCCAGATCACGTCAGATGAGATCTTGCCGACAAAACCTACCACTTAGGGTGTTCAATTCATTCCACAGTTGAACACATTTCCTCTGGTTTATGAAAGCTCTTTATTTTTTCCTTCTGACAATTTTTTAGCTGGAAGAAGTTCGCAGTATACCAGCCAGCAGTGAAAAAGCCATCTCTGAGGCAACAGCCCATAAGGGAAACCTGGAGAAACAGAAGGCGAAAGAAGAAGAAAAACTTAAGGAAGTAATGGAGAGTCTAAAGGAAGAGACCAGCGGCTTGCAACAGGACAAAGAGGTCGGTATTTATTAGCATTTTTGTGCTTAATGGTTTATTTAACTTTCGGTGGTTTATCTTTTCCAATTGTTTCCATGAAAATAAGTTTCAGTGTTTTTCATTGTGATCTTTTTTCACTCCAGAAAAAAGAGAAGGAGCTCATGGAACTCAGTAAAACTGTAAACGAGACTCGTTCTCGTATGGACCTCGCTCAGTCTGAGCTTGACATCTACCTTAGCCGTCACAAAACGGCTCTGACACAACTGAACACAGCCAAACAGACACTTCAGGCAACATCAGACACATTGCAGGAGCGCCGCATCGCCATCAAAGACCTGGAAGTCCAAATACCCCAGAAAGAGAAGGAGCTCATGAAGGTAAAACCAAGTGTCAGTATTGTTGTGACACATTGTTTGTGTTCTCTTCACTGTAGATATTGATGGGGTGAGTTCTGTGAGCTTTTGCTTAACTGCTCTTTTCTTTTTTCTTTGTAGGACCAGGAAGAGCTAGAACAGCTATTGAAGATGGACAGTGAGACTAAAGAAGTGGTGAGGGAATTGAGGCAGAAGGTAGATGAAGCCAAGAGTTCTTTGTCATCCAATCGCAGTCGAGGAAAAGTCTTGGACGCCCTAATGCAACTGAAGAAAAGTGGCAAAATTCCTGGCATCTATGGAAGATTGGTAAAGAGGAAAAAAAAGCTATTAAAACATTAATTTACCTACTGAAATAATTTTTAATACTTCCCCCATAACAAGTTAATTAATTTATTTCACTTTTTACACGAGCTGTCTCAAATAAAAAATGCAAATCTACAGTCTATAGTAGCTACATTTATCTACAGTAACTGTATTGAGGTCTTTTTGTATGTGTAGGGAGATCTTGGAGCCATAGATGAGAAGTATGATGTGGCCATTTCCTCATGTTGTGGTGCTTTGGACAACATTGTGGTGGATACTATTGACACAGCTCAGAAATGTGTCACGTTCCTCAAAGAACAGAACATCGGAATTGCCACTTTCATAGGTCTTGACAAGGTATAAAATTAAGTCTTTTGGAAACCTCAAGTTTAGAGGGTGTTTAGTTGGGATTTTGTAACTTAAAGGTTTACTTATTCTGTGGCATTCTTTTAATTCTTGCAGATGAAGGTGTGGGAGAGGAACATGGCTCCCATCTGCACTCCGGAGAACAGCCCTCGTCTCTTTGACATGGTGCGAGTGAATGATGAGACTGTGCGACCCGCTTTCTATTTTGCCCTAAGGGACACCCTAGTTGCCCAGGACATGGAGCAGGCCACAAGAATGGCTTTCCAGAAAGACAAACGCTGGAGAGTGGTCACCCTGAAGGGACAGATAATTGAGATGGCTGGTTGGTTACTTCTCTTTTCTGTCTAGCTGTCTTTGCTTCTTTAGCTCACAACTTTGGTTCTGTCAGTGAAGTCTATGTATTTTTATTTTAATCTTCCTTTGGTATGAAATGTGTTGCACAGGAACCATGACTGGAGGGGGAAGAGTATTAAAAGGCAGAATGGGCTCTTCTATTGGCACTGAGGTCTCCCAGGTGGAAGTGAGTACAAAGTACACACATCAGTCTTTTGAAAAATAAAAAGTTAATACTTGCCCAGTATTCAAAACTGACCAACTTACATGTTTGAAATAAAATTGGTACTGATTCAGAATAAATGACCCACCACCCCCATTAGAGGGTCATGTAAATGTATTTTGATCATGCTTTCAATATAATGTAAAGTCACAACAGAAGTCATTTCAGGTTCTCTTTTTCTAGAACAAGTTTATACTTCAGATTAAAAAAAAAAAAACTAAACAGTCTGATGTTATTTATTTGATTTACATGATGGCATGTCATAGCTGCTCTCTGTCCACGAGAGAGTTCTGCCCTTATGCCACACACACAGACACGTGCACACACACACAGGCAATCACACTTCTGTCACCGGATAGAACTTGCGGCTTGAAACATGTCAACCAGCTGAAAATCAGACAAAATGTTCAATATTAATTTCACCATGGAGGTGAAGATGGAAACACTCTCGCTCCAGTGAAGAGAAGACTGAGCGTTTCTCTTGCCCCGATGTTACACCAAGAACATCATGCCTAGCACAGGAATGCACACAGCTGAACAAACTACATATATCATTGCAGTAATTTTTTGAGTCGTATTACAGCTTAAAAATGGATCCAGTATTCTTTGTAGGTTTATAATTTATTATCTGAACTTTAAGATTATTTAGAGCAGCTCCACTGATAAAACGGTCTACATCAGGACACTGGAAAAAGTTAAACATGTTAAGTGGGTTTTTTTATGTTTAAATAGGCCTTAGGGGTTTTTTTCCTCCTTCTTCTTCCCCATTATCATGTGCCTTATTCCCACTGTAATGCTGTAATGGGTAGGTTACCTGTTAACAGCTACAGAATTAATGAATACATGATTCAGCAGATCTGTTTTTAAGGCTGAGATTTAGACCCTGTTTACTAAGCCGGTATCTAAATTACAGTATGAAACTGAAGAGTCAAAACAGACTAATTGTTATTTCTTGATGGATGGATGTGGGTTGGTGACGTTGTTGACATCTTGGGAGGGCGGGGATTGCCATTGGGGGGTGAGGGCGGGGATTGCCATTGGGGGGTGAGGGCGGGGATTGCCATTGGGGGGTGAGGGCACCCCCTAATATAATGGCAGGGGAAACACTGTTAGGGCATTAGATTTTACTCCTCACTCCAGCTTTGTGGTGTGAGGTTCATAAATACATAATTTCCACCATAAGTTGTGAACTCTTATTTTGTGTGCATTTTCTTCAGGTGATTGTGAAATGCTAAATGAAAAGGTACTCCTCCATCACAAATGTACAAAACTTGACTTTATTTCTTGTATTCATTCATTTATGTTTGTGTATTTTGCACAGCTTGACCGTATGGAAAGCAAACTAAACGAGAAAGTGTCAAAGCTACAAGGCTGCCAAGAGAGAAAGCTGCAGCTAGAGGAGAATATCCAGCGCCTCCAGCCACTACTCCGAGAAATGAAGAACACACTGGAAAAATACACCAAAAGCATGACTGTACATAATTTCATTCACTGCATTCTGTCTTACTTATGAATTACATTGGCCATCTAAATAGTAATATGTACTATTATGCAACTGTAAAACGTCAGTAATAACTGATTCTCTTTATGTGGCTGAATCTTTTTTTGTTTGTTTGTTTTTCTTCTGGTCTTCTACAGAGTCTTGCTGACCAGGAAGCTCACTTGAAACTTCAGATTAAGGAGCTTGAAGCCAATGTTCTGGCAGCTGCCCCTGACAAGGCCAAGCAGAAGCAGATGGAGAAGAGCCTGGAAGCCTTCAAAAAAGGTTAGAGTTTTGCAAATGTTGCTGATTGTTTTAGGGATGTCACAATTATATATATATATATTTATTTATTTATATATATATATTTATTTATATATATATAATTTACAATCGTTGTCAAAGAGGATTTCAATTTTACGATTACCCCAATTATGTGTTAATTAATTTCATAACACCAAATGTGTAAAATCACAAACACTATTTTTTTATATATATATATATATATATATATTTATATATATTTTTTAATGCCAGCCTCACAACAAGAACGCCGCTGGTTTGAGCCTCAGCCGGCGGAGGTTCACACCTGGTGGCAGTGGCCTTTCTGTGTGGAGTTTGCATGTTCTCCCCATGTATGCTTGAGTTATCTCCGGGTACTCAAAGTTCCTCCCACTGTCCAAAGACATGCATGTTAGGCTAATTGGTTGATCTAAATTCTCCCTAGGAAGGAGTGTGTGTGTGAATGGTTGTTTGTCTCTTTTCTTTGTTGGCCCTGCAATGGACTGGTCCTGCCTCTCACCTGCTAAAATGCTGGCATGGGCTCCAGCTTATCTGCGACCCGTAATGGATAAAGCGGTACAGAGAATGAATAAATGAATATTTTGATGCCTTAATAACAAAATGATATAGAATCAAAGGGAAATAAACAAGAAGTCCCGTTCCAACAAAATCTCATCTGTTCTATAAACAATAAATAATAAATTCTACATATTAACTCAGATCTCCTGTAGCTTCTCATTTGTCTTCTCTATCTGGACTTGGGACACTTCTTTTTGTAAACAAAATTATAAAAATGTTTTACTGTGCAACACACACAAAAATTTAGCTAGCTTTTGACTTTCAGCTGCCCTTTAGCAGAATAGCTGCTGTTATAAACATGAATAATACTTGAACAGGGAAAATAAATAAACAAGACCGTATATCTGCAATTAAATGCTGTTTCCTCTACAGCCCTTTGCACACAGACAACTAAAAGACATCAACATTTAATGTCAGAGTTGCATTAGGTAAGCATTAACATCATTTACCAAACTATTGTACATTTACTGTATCTTTAGCATAAAAATGCTGGTTATTAACCTGCATTCAGTGCAACATATTCACTGTTTTCTTCTTTCTCTGCAACATTTTTTGCAATGCTTTACAGGCTGGTGAGCCAGCCTCCAAAATAATACCTTGTTTTTTGTTCTTTATTTTACCCCACTATAACCAAAAAGTCCAGCAAGGATGACTTAATCCATTTGTTTGTAGGGAGTCATTTTTTCTTTGTCATACTATCCCACTCTAAGACACCTGGCAACTGGCATGGAATAAAAACAAAGCAACACAAGCAACAACACTCAGCTGTGGTTTAACTTGGTTTTTGTTTGTGCATAAGTTGCGCTGATCTGCTGTCGTGGTTCAGATGTAATCTTTTATGAAAAGTGATATTAAGGGATCTTTGCTATTAAGTAGTGCTGTATACAACGAATAATTGTGAAATTAAGTAATTGTGACATCCCTAGATTGTTTAATATTTGAATGTTGTAATTGTTAATTTGTGTTTTGTCTTTGCAAACTGCCTTGTTCAGACTATGAGTCGGCATCTAGTAAGGCTGGGAAGGTGGAAAATGAGGTAAAAAGGCTCCACAACCTGATTGTAGACATCAATAGCCACAAACTAAAGGCTCAGCAGGACAAACTTGACAAGATCAACAAGGAATTAGATGACTGCTCCTCCACCATAACCAAGGCCAAAGTGGCCATAAAGACAGCTGATCGGTAAGGGAATAACTATAAAGCAGTGTGAACATCTCTCTATATTTAACTTTGTCTTCACATGAAAATTATTACCTCCTCTCCTATTCTACTAGATTGTTAATATAAAGTAATACACTTGCACAGATATCTCCTCTCGATCATTAGAGGGGAAACCTTGTAAATGGATTTGTACTTATATAGCGCTTTTCCAGCTGGTTTGACCACTCAAAGCACTTTACACTACTTATCACATTCACTCATTCACACACACATTCACACCCCAATAGGCACATCGGGAGGCAACGTGGGGTTAAGTGTCTTGCCCAAGGACACTTTGGCATGTAGTCAGTGGAAGCCTGGAATCGATCCCTCCTACCTTCCGGTCGAAAGACAACTGCTCTTCCTCCTGAGCTGCAGCTGCAGTGGGAACTACAAATGTAGTGGGATTTGGGGTGTAGAAAAACATAATTTGTGTTTTAACTATATAGATTTATAAATACCATACATCTAAGTGAAAGTCAATGGCATTGCTGTGACTACAGATCCAATTACATCAAAGAGGGGTTGTTAAAATTAACAAAATGTCTTGCTGGTGGCTGTGTCATTCCTTTTACTTTCATCCAGTCTCTAAATGGGCTCTGGTAAAGTAAGTTGCTGCACCGATGTGATCAATCCAAGTTCCCAGTTTGGAAGCAATGGTGTGACATAGGAAAAGGATCAACACTTCCTGTTCTGATTGAAAGGAAAAGTGTGAACTATGAGTAGGGACTGCCACATGTTTGTATCTGAGAAGTTACTAATGGTACACCACATAAATTGCCTTCTTTCAACTGTTGTCACGCTTTTCTATACATGAAATTGTAACAGTGGTAATTTATATGGGTTGTAAGTATTCAGTGTGTCTTGCTGAAACACCAGCAATGATCGCATGGAGTGTACAGCATGGGTGTCTCTCTCAAACTAGTAGCTACTAGGGCTGCAACGATTAGTCGACGTTGTCGACAATAAAAACAAGTCGACAACAAATTTAGCCGTCGACTATTGTCTGCAAAAAAAAGAAAAAAAAATTAGAGTGAGACATCGTCTTCTAATCCTATCTCTGCTGAGAGTTGCACAATGCACATGCGCATAATCTGATTGGTCGACTAGTCGTTTTAATAGTCGGTGACTAATAGACCATCAGAATAGTCATTAGTTGCAGCCCTAGTAGCTACATGTAATGTGGTTTATTTAGGGTGACTAAATAAATATATATATATATTACATAAATATATAATCATCACTGAAGGAAGCTGATATGAGTATTTTCTTTTTCCTCTGTAGCAACTTGAAGAAGTGTGAGGAAAGCGTTGCTCGTGTGCATGGTGAGCTGGAGGACAATGAGAAGTTAATGGCTGAACTCACTGAAAAATTGAAGAAGCTGGAAGATGAGGCTGGGGAGGTCATGAAAGCCTGTCAGGAAGCCGAGGTTGGCAAGTATTTTGCCAGATGGATATTTTAGATCTCTGCATCTAAAAGTAGGGAGTTCTTGTTCCCAGGAGAATTCTAAATGGTAGATAACACATTTACCTCGTAATGGTGACAAGGCTATGTGTCCTGTAACTTTACCATTTTACAGAGATGTTTTTAAAAGTATTGTTGCCTTGCTTTTCACAATTTAAAAAGAAATAGTAAAAATGTGCGACTGATATTTAGCAAATTCCTGTATATGTGATAGTGTAATTGTAAATTTGCCTGGTTTTGTAGTTAATTATTATCCCTTATGGACATGTGTGATCCACTGTGAGGCTTGTAACATTTAAATTAATTAACAAGAAATGTATTGTTTCCCAGGCTGCACTGCCTGAGGTGCAGGAGCAGTATCAAACCGTGTCAAAGGAGATAAAGATCCTGCAGCAGCAGGAACATGCACTACAAGAGCAGTCCCTGAATGTCCGCCTCTCTATAGAGCAAATAGATGCCATCATCACTAAACACAAGAGCAAGATTAAATACTGGCAGGAAGAGGTGAGTGGGCAACATGTCATGAATTCAAACTGGGTTTTATTTTTCAAGCATGAAGTTTTGTTGGTAATGAATATATAGAGAACCAACTAAATAAAGGTTTAGAGCTCAGACAGTCCAGTGGGGGAAACTTGCTGCTTTGTCCTTAATCCCCACTGAAATGGTGGAAATTGCTAATATGGTAATTTTGAGTCTTATCTTTTTATATTTCACAGTTTTGTTTTGTTTTTTTTTTTATTTCTATCATTTGATAGACCCTAACCCTGGCCAAAAAAAAAAGGCGCCACAAAAAAAAAAAGTCAAACACTAATATTTCACTGGACAAAGCTTTAATTAGCTTTGGTTACAGCAGCTACCACTGTGGCATTGTTTCTGTAAGCTTCTGCAATGTCATGAGATTTATTTCCATCTATTGTTGCATTCATGTTTCACCAAGATCTTGATTTGATTATGGGAGTGCAACCACTGCGCTAAGCCTTCTCCAGCACAACTCAGATTCTCAGTGGGATTAAGGTCTGGAGTCTGTGGTGGCCAATCTATGTGTGAAAATAGATTGCGGAGTGCTCCCTGAACCACTCTTTTACAATTTAAGTCCAATGAATCCTGGCATTGTCATCTTGGAATATGGATGTACCATCAGGGAAGAAAAAAAATCCATTGATGGTATAACCTGGTCATTTAGGTAATCAGCTGACCTCATTCTAGACCTGACCAACTGCAGCAACCCCAGATCATAACACTGCCCCCACAGGCTTGTACAGTAGGCACTAGGCATGATGGCTGCATCACTTTATCTGCCTTTCTTCTCACCCTAATGCTCCCATCACTCTGGAACAGGGTAAATCTGTACTCATCAGATTACATGACCTTCTATTGCTCCAGAGTCAAATCTTTGTGCTTCCTAGCACATTGAAGCCCGTTTCTCCACTAAGCCTCACTGTTTAGTGGTTTTCTTATGGGCTACGCAGCTGTCCAGTTCCAATCCCTTGAGTTCCCTTTGCCTTGTGTGTGAAAATGTTCTTCTTTTAACTATTAAACATAGGCCTGAGCTCTACTGTTGTTTTTCTTCAATTTGATTTAACAAAACCCTTAAGTGATCATCGATCACGATTGTTCAGATTCAGTTTTTTTTTTTTTTTTTTTTTTTTTTTTAAAACCACATTTCTTCCTTTAGGACGATGGTTTCCCACAATCCTACCAGTTTTTAAATAATGCATTAGACAATTCTTAATCAAATCTCCTTAGATGTTTTCTCTGCTTGATGCATGCCAGTGATTTGATACTTCCTAAACAGACTAACATCTTTTCTATGGCCACGAGATGTCTTTCCACATGGTTGTTTAAGAAATGAGAAGGTACTCATTGCATCAATTGGGGTTAAATAACATGTTGCCAGCTGAAAGATAATTGCCCATGCAATCATTATCCAATAGGAGAGTCTTACCTATTTGCTTAAATCCAGGTTTAAACATTTTTGGGGGGCAGGCAGTGCATATTAAAAAGGCTATGGTTGTCTGCACAATGATAATCTATAGCAAATGTGTCTATATATCAGTTTGAATTAAAATTGTTTATATTGTACAGGCCTCCAAGCTGGCCCTTCATACCATTGAGGGCCAGCCAGCAGAGAAACTCTGTGTATTGACTCCTGCTGAACTTGAAGCAATCCCAGATCCCAACAGAATTATCAACAAGCTGAGCACATTAGAGATCCATTGTGGACAGATGAAGCCCAACCTTGGAGCCATTGCTGAGTACAAGAAGAAGGTATGCACAAACACAATTGGGCATCTTACATGCTAACCTTTGTAGTACGCAATTAATCAGGCAGTCTTATTACACTTGCAACACAATAACCCAGCTGAACATTTTTAATTCAAAGAATTAAATAGGTAAGGTAAGAACACAGAGTTGGCCCTGAGCCAGTGCTGCAATATTTCATGAGAAATTAAATTACTTCAGTTTACTTTCAAATTAATTTTTTTTTTTTTTTTTTTTTTTTTTATGGAAAAAAACCTCTTTCCCCTAAACTGGAGAATTTGTCTTTGATCCAAAGAGCTTTAAAAACCTGGATCCCTGACAATCTACACCAACATTGTATTCTGAGATTTGCTTGAGTGAAGAAACACAAGGAAGAATTTTAAAAAAGGATAAAGAACACACACGCACAATGTCATTGTTCGTGTGTCCACAGGAAGAGCTGTATCTGCAGCGTGTTGCTCAGCTGGATGAGATCACTACGGAAAGAGACAAATTCAAACGTGGCTACGAGGACCTCCGCAAACAGCGGCTCAATGAATTCATGACTGGGTTCAACATGATCACAAACAAGCTGAAGGAAAACTACCAAATGCTTACACTGGGTGGTGATGCAGAGCTGGAGCTTGTGGACAGTTTGGACCCGTTCTCTGAGGGCATCATGTTCAGGTAAAGGATGAAGTAAAGAGAAATAAAGGGGTCTTGTTGTGTTTGTTGTTTTCAGCCATTTTTTTAAACACTTAATTGTGTCTCATTGGTTACTTGTTACCCTCACACCTTTGACAGGGTTCCTGTGAGGTCTTAAAAAGTCTTAAAATTCTTGAATTTGCAAATATGCATTTAATACCTTAAAAAGTCCTTAAATTGGACAGTTTTGTCCTTAAATTTAATACGGTAGGTCTTAAATTATGTCTACCTAAAGTTGTACACTGCATTACGTTAAAATGTGCCGAGGAAATGTCCGAACTGCAAAGTGACGGAAGTGAAGTAATTTTCTCCCGTTACAACCCGACCATTATATTAAAATTAGGAACCAATTATCGCTGACTTTGCAGGGAGAAATGAGGATGATGGGGATTGAGGCTTTAGAGTCACATGAGCAATCAGCGAAGCATATCGCCGCCTTAAAAGCGAGACAGCAAACTCCCTCTTTGTTTATGTCTGGGCCGTCAGGTATATGTACCCCACAGACACCATCTGGCAGTGTGACAATTTCAGCAGCAACATCAACTAAATTCGACCTCTGCGTGACGTTTGGCTGAACCCCAAGCCTGAGAGCTGAAGTGCTATGGACGTTAAACACCGTTGCCAAACACATGTACAAAACCAAGGACAGAGTCGCAGAACGTAGTTGCAGTAGTCAATGCGTGAAATGACCAGAGCCTGGACCAGGAGCTGGGTCATGTGTTCAGTCAGGTAGGGTCTGATCATCCTGATGTTATAGAGAGCAAATCGGCAAGATCGAGCAACCCAGGCAACATGGTCCTTAAAGGTCAGCTGGTTGTCTATCATGACACCAAGATTCCTGGTAGAAGACGTAGGCACAAGCGTGATAGAGTCAAGCTGCACGCTTTTCTATGGCGGTAAGGAAGGATTGGCTGGAAAGACAATAAGCTCAGTCTTGGACAGATTTAGCTGAAGGTGGCGATCCTTCTTCCATACGGAGATATCAACAAGGCATGCTGATTTTCAGATTGAGATGGTTGTGTCGTCAGGTGGGAAAGAAAGGAAAAGCTGAGTGTCATCTGCATAGCAGTGGTATGAGAAACCATGAGAGCTAATGACTGCACAGAGTGAGGAGGTGTATAGTGAAAAGAGAAGAGGGCCAAGCACCGAGCCCTGAGGCACCCCTGTTGTCAGCCCATGTGATCTGGACGTTCCCCTCGACATAATCTCTCGAGTGAACAACGGACCTGTCATCCTGATGTTTGATGAGAGTTTGAACACGACCACAAAAACCAACCAGTTGGATGTCCACGTTCGTTTCTGGGATGAGGGACAGGTTCATTCAAGGTACATGGGGTCTCATGGGACACTCGACAGCACAGGACCTGCTGGCCAATATCATAAGAAACTAATCTATTTTTTATATTAATTATTATTATCATTATTATTGGTGTTGCTTAATAACAAACAGGTTTAATAACCTGAAAATAAGGCTGTGTCCACACCGCACCGAAGCCGGCTCAGGTGTGAAAACGGTGGAAAAAAAGGTGGAAAAAACTAGCAGAAAGGCATCAACATCCCCATGACACCACTGTAGTACATACTACAAGGCTGTGGGAGGTGCTAAAGAGTAACACTCCAGAGCTAGAGCAAAACAACGCATGCACAGATAAAGGCTCACTGCATGTTGCAGGAAGTTCACATTGGAAGCAGAGAAGAGAATATAGCTGAGAATTCACTGCGAAGCAAAGGAAAAACATTTATTTGGACTATTAAAGAAGTTGAGCTTCTATAAAAAATGCTTGACTATAAAGCATAAAAAACTCGAGGAAGGGTGGATTGGGAATCTGCACGCATTCATCACATTGACGTCATATCCTCGAGTTGTGCGGCTTCGCAGTCCGCACAGTACTGCAGACGATAGCGGACTCAAACTTCTCCACTTTGGTACCTGGCTTCAGACATGGTCAGTTTCATGGAGGCTAATCCCTGGCTTTGTGGGGATGAAAGGGTGGTTTGCTAAAATACTTTTGCGTTTTTACTGCAATCCGGCATCATGAGGACAGCCCCTAAATTACGACCTTAAAATTAGTACTGCTGAAATATTTATTCATGAACTCTGGAACAGATAACGTGTTCATTACAGCATTACTGTGTTAATATTACACGTGGTAATGACTAAATCATTTAAAGATCATATGACACCTTGCTGTGAAGTCAAGTTGCAAATTCCAAACTTCATCGCTGACAAATTTTCCATAAATGACTGAAATGCAGTGGCAAAAATCTCCACAGACAAAAAAAATACTTTTTAAATGTCCTGATTAAACTGTTTTATTCAGTCGCTGTACATATTCTTAAAGTTCAGATCTCAGAAAATGTGGTGACTTTAACAAAACCTGTAAAGAATAAAGAATTCATTTTAAGCCATAATAAAACTTAGAAATGAAAATGACGGCAGATTCAGCCTGTTGACTCCAAGAGCGCAACACAGAGCAGCTGACGTACTTCAGACTGTTTTGTTTTAATAAAAGAACTTGGTATAAACCTTCTATCCAGACTGAGACTGAATAAAACGCTGTGTAGTTTTCAGCATTTGCTCAGTCAAGTCCATAATTCCAGTAAATTATCAGTCAGCTGCTGTTTGTCTGCTGCCTGAGTTCTATTGGCTGTGCTTTCATTGATAAAAAGCACTTTGAATTACTTTGTGTTCTAAGGTTCTATACAAAATTTTCAAGCAGTTTAAGTGAAGCATTGCACTTGACATACACACCCAGGTCATTGTAATAATCACTGCTGATTTAAATATATGCATTTTCCTAAATTTTAGGAGTCATTCATTTTTGCCAGTGTGGCGGTGAAATTGGGTATGAAATTCTGTTTCAAGTTGTCTTAAAAAGGTCTTAAAAAGTCTTAAATTTAACTTGTAAAAACCTGTAGGAACCCTGCTTTGACAACTTTTCTACTAATATGCCTCAGATGATACAACCAGACTTGTTTACTAATGAAACGTGTACTGAAGAATGTTAAACACATTTTGTTACAACTCTAATTGATTTGGGGATTCTTGTGCCCCTTTTTCTTTTTTTTCTGCTTTCTTTGAGCATCTGTTTATTTGTTCTGTTGTTAGTGTTCGTCCTCCAAAGAAAAGCTGGAAAAAGATCTTTAACCTGTCTGGAGGAGAGAAGACCCTCAGCTCCCTGGCTCTGGTGTTCGCTCTGCACCACTACAAGCCCACACCGCTCTACTTTATGGATGAAATAGACGCAGCTCTTGATTTCAAGAACGTCTCCATCGTGGCCTGCTATATATATGTAAGTGTGGACCTGTGGATTAAATGATTAGTATAGCAGCTTGGTAATGTGGTGGGATATGTGTCCACCGTCTTCTCAACCTTGGATGCTTGAACAACATCTAGGTATCTCATGAAATTGAGACTCTTAAAATTAACTGAGATATAACTGAAAACCTTTCAGTGAAAAAATAGTCAAGCAGTTGACCAACTTCGTTTTTCAAGTTTGTCAAAGAGTTTTGTCAGAAATTGAGTCTGCATTAAATGTGTTAACATGAATTTTCACTGTGTTCTTAAATTTTCACCTCGGGGACGGTGACACCAATACTCAAGGAATAAAATTTTGGCAAAGAAGTGTTTATTTATATATATATATATATATATATATATATATGGGCGATTAATCGATAAAATTGATAAATCGAATTTTTCATTTCTGGAGATTAATTTTTTTGAAAATCGGGATTTTTTTCCATAGTTAGTTAGCAGCAGACTTAGCCCTCCCTCCACACCAGAACGGTGTTTGTCTGACAGATTTTCAGTAAAGTGACCCTTCACTCACGCCTGGGATTTAGCTGTACGTATAACTGCAGTGAGAAATGCTGCAAACCCTTGTTAAGAGACAGCCTTCATCAGGGGAATTATTCCTGCAGTGGATCCTGTACGATAAGGATCCAGATGGAAAGAGATCACGGATGCATTGTGTTGCATATTTCATTGTAAGATATGAAGTCGTTTATATGGTGGAAGAGCTATGACATTATATGCTTTATTTTTGCTAGCATTCATCTATATAAACAAATGAATGTTTTTAATAAGTTTATTTATGTTTTGTAAAAAAAAAATCGATTGAAATCGGAAATCGGATTTGGTTATAAAAAATCGGAGATTTTATTTTTAGGCCATATCGCCCAGCCCTAATATATATATAATTTATTTTCCCCTCTTCTCCCTGCAGGAGCAAACAAAGAACGCTCAGTTCATCATCATCTCCCTGAGGAACAACATGTTTGAGATTGCTGATCGTCTCATTGGCATTTACAAAACACACAACACCACAAAGAGTGTGGGAATCAATCCCAAGACCATCGTCTTTAAGGAGCATGACGCCATCACTGCTTAAATCTGAAAACAGTCTTTGTTTCACACCATGTCAATATTTTGAAACTGTCCTAAAACTTAATGCTATTTTTATCTAAATAAATTGTTCTGTAAGTTTTTAATGAACAATGTGTGCACAGAATTTTATATTTCTTGTATGAATATCAGCTTAAAGAGCCAAGTGACATGAGAAAATATTAACAAGTGGCCAGCTGGCTTTTTTTTTTCTTTTTTTTGAGATGGCTTGGATCCCATATGCTGCAGGACATAGATACCTGTAGAAATGTTCAGTTAAATAAGCACACTGCCCCATGAGCTGAACTTTACTGTTTCATTATTTCTGAAATGTATAAACACAAAAGGCATCTTAAATACTATAAAACTGTTTATTGTAATAAAAAGTGCCACAAGTCTACATGACATGGGATTTGTTAGAAATCTGACATTCAAAATGCTGTTCTTTCAGCAACAGAAAACCCCAGTTTGCATCACACTGGTGCAGACCCACAGCTTGATGTTAAGAGCTGAACTTTGAGTAAAATGTTTGTCGAATGCCAGAACTGTTTCTTCTGAGGCAACTTTTGAAACAAAAGGAACTATTTAAACAGAACTGTCAGCAAGACATATTAGTCTCAATGGAAAGTCATGATGATGGAAAGCAGTTTGGGAGCAACTCTGCATCACTGCAGTATGATCTGTGGCAGCATTAAGGCAAGTCCATTGAATGTGTAACTTGACCCACTAGTAAGCTCTTAATTCCACTTCTCCAGCTGTGACAAGTCTTGCAGCGATAACAACAGTTGCTGCCAACATCACATCTGGTGCAGTATCCTACTCCTCCAGTCATCTTGATCCTTGATGCCTTGGGGAAAACACTTCACCCACTCTGTATCGCTGATGTTTGTTTTGGCGGTGGCCAGAGGCTATTGACGCAGATTAACTGCCATGTTTCCATCAGTCTGTCCCAGGACAATTGTGGCTACACATGTAGCTTACCATCACCAAGTACGAATGAGGAGAATAATGGGTCCAATGTAAGCACTTTGAGTGCCGTTGGCATTTAAGCATAATATAAATCTAATAAGATTAATCATTGTGCCCCAGGCTTTTCTGACCACACTGCTTCAACTTCCACACCATCACATCTGGTGCAGCAGCTCACCTTAGCAACAGGTGCCTCCTCCAGGCTGCTGATGGTCACAGTGGTCTAGTGCTGCTTACAGTGTGACAGACAGGCTGACCACTTGATCCTCTCTCAATAAATTCACATTCTACAAGACCAAAGGGGGGACTTCATCCTCCACAGCAGAACACAGAGAAGAACTTTTTTTTATCTTAATATTAACACTGAACATTTGTGGATTTACACATTTGAAGCTCCTTCACTGGATGAGAGGGGGGGGGGGGGGGGGGGGGGTCATAGGCTTTGGAAGCCTCCAGGTAGGGTTGTCTAGACTGCCTCGAGCTACTGAGAAAACTTGATTGACCTGTTTGTCTTGGCTCAGCAGACTTCCTCTGGTTCAAATTGCTCCACAAACCTGACGGGGAGAGAAGTGCATTACATGTTTGGTCACACTTATTTCCATGAATCAGCTGAAGAAAATTTACACCCCACACCGAATTTCTGTCAACTAAGTTCTCCTGGCTTGAACACTGCACCCATCTCTACTCCCAGCGTTTAGCTGACAGAGCCTGCTTATCTTTCATAGATGCTGCCTGTAGGTTGTCTGGGATGGGCTTAGTGCTGCCCAACAGCCAGACAGTGACCGCAGATCAGCTGCTGATTCTGGATGCAGTACATGTTCAGATGTTTACCATGCACCTTGGAGAACAGCACTCAAAAGTCACTGTCCCTTTGGTACTGGGAGCACGCACAAAGGTTTTTGAAGACATCTGATAGGTCAGCAGGATGGATGGATGAAACTCTACACATGCACCTGTTCAGCAAGATAAACAAACTTTTTATGAAAGGAAAATGAAAATAACTAGACTGATCAGGTTTGGAGTATGATATCTGTGTCAGTTACTGTTTTTGATCATTAAAAGTCTTGTTGCTTGCGTTTTTTGTGGTTCAGAAATATTACAATATCGTTACTGTGTTTCGTTTGCAATTAAATACTGTATTATACTGTTCATAACTACAATTAAATCTCTCGATTATGCGGGAGGACAATTCGGCGCCCTAATTCAAACAGGTGTCCAACTGAGACCTAAATTCATTATCGATCTGACTCGTTGTAAAGCTAATTTCAATGATAGCCTAATACTACAATGTAAAAGCGTATTTTAAAAACCGATTTACAGTTCAGTTTAAGTAATACTTCTTATTGTAACATGTCATTGCTGCTGTAGACTCGACTCAAAAGGGGAGCGCATTCACACTAGTCCTTGTCGAGTTAACATGTCTCGGGTCGCGTCATGTTATCCTGGAAGCTGACTACAATTTATAACACTGAAGTTGCCCTGAATCAACTGATCAGTCTTTTTTGTCGTTTGTCTTGGCTTATATAATGCAGCGCCCCAAGCAGAGCAGTACGTTATTGAAATGGTTCAGCTCGTTTGACTAAGCACACTGTTAAAGCAAACTCAAACCAGCTGAATATTGCAACCCCCAATGGGAAAGTCCCTAGTCGAATAAAGTCCATCGGTCTATGAGCCGTAAAAACGACCTACGACTCACCTCTGTTCGGCGATAACTCAGCACATAAAGCTTTCATTTCCTGTTTCTTCTCCTGATGCCTTCAGGTACATTGCGTAAAGTCGAAACTATCGTTATCCCACAATGCAACAGCGGTCATTTGTGTAAAAATGTTACATCATGTCCAGTTTTATATTTTTCTGCTTTAAGGCAGCCTTTATGCAACAATGATTTGCACAGTCACGTGTAGATTGTATGGTTTTTTAAAAAATCTGATCTAGCCTGTTTAAAAAACAAATTTACACCTAAAATTAAGTAGCCTACTAATATCTAGATAAAAATACAAGACATTTATTAAGTTTGGATGTGCCACGCCATTGAATCAAAAAGTTCACATTTCCGAGTTTCCCAAAGCAACGTTTTTACTTTTCGTAGTGCGCATGCGGACAAAAGGCCCCTTTAGCTAATAAGATTGCACCTTCTCTAAATTTGAATACAAGTTTACATTTCGATAGAAAAAAGAATTTGAATGTCAATAGAAAAAAAATTACACAACTAGAACCTCAGGAGGATTAACCACACAGCATTTTCACTGAAGAGCACACACACACACACAGTTTCAGAGTTTGGGTTTCACTATTTATTTTCTCGAAGACAACCTGTCCTGTGGCCTATCTCCAAAAACGGTTAGGCAAACCACTTTTCCCCCGCTTCCAGGTCGTTATTTTATACTTGAAACCACGTTTGCTAACAAGGAATGCTGCAAAAACAAAACAAAAATACCCCTATGTTCAACAGAAGGTTTATGCGCACAATATGTATTACTACAGTGTTTGAAGTTAAAAAAAAATAAAATAAAGAGGGTAAGCTTGTACATTTAGCTGATAGAGGAAAGGGGTATGGGGCTGAGGATTCTGCAAGATACTTACGTTACAGCAAACCTGTTCATGGGTTTATTTGTTATTCAGGAAAACCCATTTAAAATAACTCCAGCCTGACATGTGGGACACCTTTTACCATGAGAAAAAGGAGGTTAAATCCCCTTCTAAGTCAAGCTGAGATACATTAGCAGATTCATTACTGCTTCTCCTGAAATAAAGTAATTATTTTCTCAAGTATAACTAAAAAGCATCATTAGATCACTCTAGAAAGACAACAAAGACTGTGGTTGAGTGATGCATAATGTAGAGGAGGTTGGCAGGCTAAAACCTATGAAACCCACCAACACACCTTCAGAAAAAAGTCAGGCCTCACTTTGCAGTACATGTGCAAAACCATACAGATTATTTAGCAAATCAGACAATAGTGAGGAGTAAGGTAAGGGGAAACATGTAACATTTAAGCACAGTTTTACTTAAAATGAAAATTACACTGTATCCACAGCCTAAGGAAACTAAAATACCCTAAAAAATTACTGTGCTATAGTTTAGTACATGCAAAGGTTATGAATCACAATCCTACACGACATGGCCGTTGTTCTCTTCTCCCTTGGTGATAATCAAAGCTATGGCAACAAAACTGCAAAGCACTGATTTAGCTGTAAAATTAAAAGTAAATAAATGAGGAGTTACAAGAGGAACATGTCATTTGGTTGATTATAGTGATGTCAGAATTTCACAGCATCAAGCCCATGTCTGGTGTTCAGGTTAGGATTCAGGTGGAAGGATGGAATATGATCGTCATCATTTACCTTTACACAAGCGGTGAAACTAATAGCTGAAAATAAAAAACATAAAAGGAATACAATGGAGGCAAAAAGAAAAGCCCAAAAGCATCTTAATTCAATGCACTGCTGCTGCACACCTGCCATTAACATTGTCCAGTGTCAATTAATACTAACTTAACAATAATTCAAAACAAAAAGAATAATCCTTGTGATGACGATTTTTTTTTAATTCTCCATATCCAAAGTTCTTCCTTTCAGGTATAAGAGCATCGGCCTCTTTCCAAGGCCGAATTTCTTTCCTGAAGCCTTTTCTAAATGTGTTGCGTTTCTCAATTTTTGTTTGTCTTCAGATGTTTTTGAATCTTTTCCCGTCACTGCATGCGTTCTCACCCAGCCTTGCACACTCCCAGTCACGCACGCAGCCAAGCACACACAACTCATCCGTCCATTCTCTCGTACATGCGACACGCGCAGTCGGACTCCTGGCCCTACCCACCGGGGAGGGGGAGGGCGGGGGTGGTGCCCCATTGGGACGTCTCGTTGGAGGAGATGAACCTGGCTCCTCAGCACTGAGTCCAGACATACACAATGGGTCCATTCACACACATGTCTGATAGCGTGGCCGATTGGGGGAGGGGCTCATTGAGGGTGGCGCCCTCTCTAGTCGAAGGACCGCAGAATTGTGATGGTTTGTGGTTCATCTCAGTTCATAATCAAAGTTATTTTCATTTCTGCATCTTGTTGTAATATATCAAGATCTCTTGATTTCTTATTTTTGAATGTCCTTGGTTCTCCCTGGGCAGACATCAAGTTTTTTTTTTTTTTTTGTTGTTGTCATTTGAAGTAGTTTTCTGAAGACGACAGCTCCAATAACACAGAAGTTATGTTGGCATGTCACTCAACGCATTCGATGTAGATGTTTTGCTTTTTTGCAACATGTAGCCACTCATTCTCACTCGCACCCACTCGCCATCTCAAACTTCATTTGGGCTGGTTCCCCTGGAATGCCAAATGAAATCCACATATTTTTCTCTCAGATAAGATGCAGCCATGGATCCCACGAGCCAAGCACAATGGATCGAATTTCTCACACTCTCTCGCTCTCGCTCTCTCTCTTTCTCTCCTAATTTGTTTATGTTGAACAGAGTGCTGCATCGTGAACAAAACTCCAGAATACCCCAGATGACGTCTAGAACTGGAATCCCTCGGCTGGCACGTTGGCTGAGTTAAAGCCGTACGTTCCGCCCTGGATGGTCTCTGGGACCAGGCTGGTGTCTTCATCAATCTGGATGACAGACAGAGCAATAACAATGAGCGGCAGACAGGGTTGTAGATCAAACGCTAATGGTGTTAAACACATCATGAGTCAGCCATTGTACGGAAAATTGACATGCAGCCCAATCTTTGTCAGTGATTTAAATTAAATAGGTAAAATAGGATCAGAAACTATGACTATAATAAAAGAACAATTACAGTTCACATCTTTAGTCCACATATAAAATAATGTGGTTGTTTTCAAAAGGATTTATGTGCAATACGGTATTTGGTCATTTTCTCATCAGCTAAAAAGAAAAAAGAAAAACTGGCCCCTTTTGACAGTAAACGCTAAACAAATTAAATAATAAGCAACTTAATATTAAATATGTTACATAAGTGCAACTTACATCATCAGATGAAAAGTACTGATCAATAATTTCATATGCCAATTTGTAGATATCTTCGTTCTCATGATTCTGCAACTGCTCCACTTTTTCCAAACCTGTGGGTCAAACAGATCGAAGATCAAACATGTGAGCATCTGAGGTCAACGTGATGAAGCCTCATTGGTAGTGGCAGAACCTACCGCCACATTCCTCAATCAGATTAGCGATAGTTTCGGCTTCATCGTCGGCCATCTTCAGGATATTGCTGAGGCCGTCGAGAACAACCTGCACGACTTGAGCATCCTTCACTGTGAGCAGGTTGCAGAATGGAGGGATCACCTGCTTTTCAATGAGGTGTGCCACCTGTGGACAACACAGTCATATTAGAAATGGAACCAGTTGAAATTATCTTATTTTGCTTGCATTCAAACATCTAAAATATGATAAGCAGATGCTTTGCTGGTTAGAAGATTCTGCACGAGTTATTCTTTTAAACATGAAATTATGTTTGTGCTTCTATCCTCTTTTAGAAGTTGAACGCTATCACTAGCTCTCATTTTTAACCAAACTGTGGCAGAAAAAAAAAAAAAAAAGTTGAAAAGCCCACACCAGGCGCAGCAGGTTAACATGAAGAAGTAAAAATGTAGAAATTTTTACCTGATCTTTCCTCCCACTTATTGTCAGGTTACTGATGGCCCAGGCTGCTTCCTTCTGAGTCCCAAAGTCGCCCTAAAATACATGCATTTGGTGTAAGCAACA
Source organism: Melanotaenia boesemani (assembly GCF_017639745.1). NCBI lineage: Eukaryota > Metazoa > Chordata > Actinopteri > Atheriniformes > Melanotaeniidae > Melanotaenia > Melanotaenia boesemani. The sequence goes on from NC_055690.1 coordinate 18,784,614, forward strand.
CTTTTTTTCTTTATTCTCTCCACAACAATAAACATGATCAACTTGAAATGAATCCAAACCTTGTCAAGCAGGTGGATGATCATGGGGACCAGCTTGGCATCAATGACCGCCTGCACCTGTTGCTGGTTACCTGCTGTAATGTTGGATAAGAACCACACTGCCTCCTGCAGGACATATACATAAATGATGTGAACACGCAGGACAGTTGTGCCTCAAAGTTTTCATAGTTTCAGGGTTTTATCTTCAGCTAAGCAGTCCCCCCCACAGCTTTTTGCACCTGGATCTGGATCAGAGTCCAGAGGTTGACACAGTGTGTTGACCTCTGGTCGAGACAGAGCAGTCTGGGTGGGGAGAGGGTTATTTGAGGCTCTAATCATCGTCCAGTCACAACAAAGGCCTCTAATTTTTATGACTGGTCTCAGATGCACTCCGATATCAGCACAGATATTTCAGCACCCTGCTATCCACCAACCCATTGTATCATACACTCAGTCACACACACATACACACAGATTACCCCAACCCCACCCATCCCCAAACTACAACACTAACTGGAAGTGGCTGGTCTCTGATGTCCTCTTCATGGTCTTCATCTTCACGATTCTCCATGTTGTGAACTCCTACCATAAGCTACCTGATCCCTCTTATCTTTCACACAGAATCACACCATGTCTCTGATTTCATCACTTCCAGACCACCTCTGCAGTATTTTTATAGTCCATAAAAAGATGAGGGATGTCACCTTGTTGATTTTCTCCTTTGGGTGAGTGAGGAGTGCTGGGAAGTGGCTGAGAGCATCACAGTTGAGCACCACCTGCGTCTGTTCATCTGTGCCGGTCACAATATTCCCAACAGCTCTCAGCGCAGCAGTCTGGTAGCAGAAAGGAAATGACAAAGCCAAAACTTAGAGTAGAAGTTGTATTCAACAGTTTTAGAGATAGCATTAGTTTCAGAGAGACAATAACACAAATCACATAAAGCTTTTGTAAAACAAATCTTTCCATAGTGAGGTTTACTGATAAGGCTCATAACAAAACATGGTACAGACTGCACAGTTTCCACAGTGTCCTCTTCATACCTGAACTTTGACTTCCTGGTGACTGAGCAGAGGTACCAGATGCGGGACGATGCCAGAGTCGATGACCATTTGGATCTGCTCATTCCCGGCATCTGTCAGGTAGGACAAAGCCCACACTGTGTCCACCAAGATCTGGAGGTAGCAGAACAGAAAAAAAAGTTTTCTGTTAAATACATTTTCATTTCTCTTTAGCTTTTTTTAACTGCATTGTTTCAGCAGAATAAACTCTGTTAAAAATCAGTACACTCACGCTGACATCAGTGTGGTGGATCAGCACGCAGAGAGCTGGCAGGATCTGAGAAAACAATTTTGACAAAAAAAAACATAAGGTGTAGAAAACACCTATTGAAACAAGGTAAAGTCCAAAGGTCTCCACATAGAGTTGCTGCTAGGGATGCACCGATCAACTTTTTTCCCCTTCCAATACCGATGTGGCACAAATAACAGATAGGCTTCACTAATTTACCCTCCATCCTGCCGATAAAACTGACTTAGCGTAGTTGGATTTTATTTAATGTTTACAGCTACGCATCAACGTCTCTGCTCTATGGTAGCAATCTGTGGTCTAGCGTAGATTTAAACTGCAGCTGGGTCTCTCAACCACACGTTTTCCAAGACCCAGCTCAGCTTCTGAGTGGTTATTAATGTGTTTAATTGAAAGCAAAGCTGCGTTCATCTCACATCATTGGTAGATCAACTCAGCATGACAACAGTCCACATTAGCGCACATAAACTTATTGAACAGCCTTTTTTTTTTTTCTTTTGAGCACAAACACTTTTCAAGCCAAAGATGTGGCATGGTACTGGAATACTTTAAGCCCTAAAATTAAACATCCATTACAAAAGGTAAATAAAAAATAAATAAAATAAAAAAAAAAATCATTTAGTCCCAACTTGTTGAGCTTTTTCACACACATACCACTTGGTGTCAGAGACCTGCTCAAGCAGATTTCTCAAGCTTCTCTGAACATTTGCAGCACAGGTTTTGCACGTAGCCGCTGAATGTGTCAGCTGAGGTAGTGTGAAGAAGTTCCAGATGGCTGATCCCTTTGCTTGCTCCACTTTGAAAACAAATATGAGCCTCCGCGTGGTGCGTCGTTAGCACATGATGTTACTCAATGTGCACAACATAGAATTACACTAAATAGATCTGCACCTATGGATTGGGCCCATTGTCACAGATGCCCGATCTAGAAATTTCATCAATATTGGTACTGATACCAATATCAGATCGGTGCATCCCTAGTTGCTGCTACAGCTGCGTATAACTTCAAGTACATAGAAACAAATCTTTTGTCATTTAATATACATTTGCCTTCATTTTATTGATTTAGTCTAGGAATGTTAAAACTTTGGTCCTTGAAGGCTACAACCCTGCAGGTTTTCAAAAGTTTCCCTGCTTCAATACACCTCATTCAAATTAAATGAATGCAACAGCTTGTTGTAAAGTTCTGCACAATCCCATTAATTTGTGTCAGGTGTGTTGAAATAAGGAAACGCCTAAAAACCTGCAGGACAGTGGCCTTCGAGCACTGGAGATAGAGATCCCTGATTTAGATGGACTATACATGGAGCTCTAATCCCCCCTGCCTCTCTGTAAAACGTTAATAACACTAATACTGGACACCACAAAATCTGTAGAATTCAAAGAAAAAGCAATCAATCACAGACTTTCTATCAGTCAGCGCCTAAACTTAATGAGCTTGCATTCTCACCTCCTGGATCGTCTCCATCGGTGGTGGAGGGTCCTTGTGACGGCACAGATTGACCATGACCCAGGTGACATTGCGGAGGAAGGTGATGGGGATGGAGGGACTAATGAATGAGAGCAGGGGTTTGACAACACCCAAGCTGATCACATAGTCTCTGCACTGTGGACCATCACCTGGACACAATACAAAGTAAATGGAGTTTTGGGACTGTTTGTCATTTACTCTCTCGCTCGCTCTCCCCCCCCCCCCCTTCCTTTTTATTAACTGGTCTGATCTACTAAATAATAAGCTGACACCAGTTTTTGCAAAATGGTAAGTTATTACTAATTCATGACTGTACTGATTAAAAGACCACTAGTTTACATCGGCAGTTACTCACCTATGATGTTGCCCAGAGCCCAGACAGCCTGTTCACACACATTTTGGTGAGGAGAGTGAAGCAGCCTCAGGAACAGGGGCACAGCATCTATTAAAAAAGGTCAAAAATATGATGCACACATCAAGCAAACTCCTCTAAAACAAGATCTTAAAAAAAATATCAGAACGTATCATAATCCTCAACCTCAGTCCTGAGAAAATTCTCTTCCTTCAAACATTTAAAGACAAAAGCACAATCTGCTGTTAAACATAAACGTCAATCTTCAGTCACAATACTTCAAGTTGACTTATATAAACCTCTCTATTCTGCTATGCTCCAGTTTGGCTTGAGTGCTGCCATTCTTGTGTGATCAAATCACAAACTATGGATGTGGTCAGAGATTCATGGGAAAGCGTCAACACTGAGCAGGCAGTCCTGCTGAGGGAGAAAATATCCTATAAACAATTTGACCCTAGGCAAAATAAAAAAGAAATCCTGTGTTACAGAGTCAAATTGGGAATGCAGAAAATATATATAATGGATGTCTTTGTCATTCTTGTATAAGAATTTAACATTTCTGAAAATAACCTCATCAAACCAAGTGACATTAATGCAAAAAAAAAGTAAGTACAGCAATAAACACATCAATGGGGGACAGCTGGAGATGCAACTTACTGTAAGAGTGATTTTTAAAACACATTTTCTGCTTCCTTACTGTTATGAAGATTATCATCTCATCCATTTATATTTATGTAATTATTTGGCTGTATTAATATTCATTTTTAAGTAAACTCCCACATACTACTGGAGCCTCTTGCTCTCAGAGACATGCAAGTTATTACACCCTGATAGATAGCTTTCACTAGAACAATAAAAAAAGAGAAAAAAACCAAAACCAAGACAGTGGCTTTGTTCAAACTGCAGGTCTTAATACTCAAATCTGTTTTTTTTTTTTTTTTTTTAATAAACAGAAATCCTATTTTTTACGTGGTCGTTCACATTTATTCAATGCAACCTGCAACGGTACATGGCCCTGAAGTGACATATATGCACAGAGGAAACACAGTTGTGTTTACAGAAGTAAATATGGATGTTTCTCATGTTTGTGTATCAATTTGGAAGTACTTGTATAGTCGGAACCGACAAAATTATGCCCAGTTGATGAATGAAAGAAGGAGACTGAGAAAAAGGAGATCACAAATGTTAATAATGGCCTTTTGTACAGTAGTGGATCCTACCTCTGTAAAGAGGTATGTGTGGATGCTGCATCAGAACCAGACGTGTTGGGGTAGTGCCCCCAAACACTAATTAAGTCAAAAACTTCACTTTTTCTTCTTTTGACTAGCTACATCAGCGTTATCAGCCATGATTCAATATTGCTGCGTTCCCCTTCCACCGGCGCAAAATTGTGACGTTTGTCTCATGTCATGTCACAGTTGAATGAAATGCAAATTACAAACCAGATATGAAGCCAATTTAGGACCACATATGAAAGTGGCCTGGGTCAAAAAAAAAAAAAAAAAAAATCATATTTGTGCAAATCAGACTGTCGTTAAAAAATCCAATGTGAGACAAATATGGGCAAGAATGTGAATTGAGCTGCAGTGTGAATGTAGGTGTGTGTTGTTGCACAGCAAGACTTACTGGACTGGACCACAGCTTGGGTCTGCTCTGAGGTACCCGATGCAATGTTGGTTAGAGCCCAGGCTGCCTCGAACTGAAGAGATGGGCTGTAGAAAAACAAGGTGTGAGTGATGGCAGTAAAGGTATGTGAGTGACTTGGTAAGGTGATTAACAGTAAGAACAAGATGAGTCATTCCATTTCTTGAAGGTGAAAACTAGAACACATTTACATAATAGAAACACTATTCAGATGTAGGCTGGGCTAAAACCTTGCTGGCTCATTAGCATTACTTTGAAGCGGAAATGTGATCAGGGAAACTTAACTCCCCGATCACTTTACTCCTACGATAATTATCACGTATAAAAAAGCAAGTTGCTGCTGCAGACAGACAAACAGATCTACATCTTGCTTACTTGTCATCTCTGTCCAGGCAGTGAACCAGTATCGGAAGGATCCCAGACTTAATCAGGTCATCTATGGGAGGATTACGGTCACTGGACAACAACTTCCTATAGAGACAAAGAGAAACACAATTGCACAATAACTGTATGTGTTCAGCACTTTGTTCAGCTGTGGTTGATTTAAAGTGCTTTATAAATAAAGTTGGTATGGTAAAACTTAAGACCATTACCATACACACACTGACAGTGCTTTACGGACTAACAAAAAAAAAAGTACACACAGAGAAACAGCTAGCAGAATGTAAAGTGGCTACACAACACAAGCCGGTCACAAGTGCAGTGACTAATGACGGAAGCACCACATGGCTGAACTTCACATAAAGTCAGGTACAGTCTACAACAACACAACAAACACTGTTGAAAAAAGGCAGAAAAATACAGAACATTCCAGGAATGTGAACATTTTTCATGAATTTGGCAACCTACTGCAGCACCTCACAATTTTCTAAAGGGCGGCACAGCTGAGCAGCATGGCCATTTAACAATGCCCATTAATTAGAGAGGTGACTTGCTCTAAATCACAGCTGTCAAACAAAGTTGGGAAAACAATCAGGCCCTGAAATTGCAACACTGAAACTATTTTGCAAGAGGCAATCAATTACAACTAGAACGCCTTCGGAGTCAAAGAAATGTGATGCAAAATCAGCAGCATATAAATTAAAAAGGAGTTAAAAGCAGTACAGAATCATGAAAACAGGGACAGCAAAGTTTAGACTTTAATGTGTAATAATGTAAATTTCACATGTCACAAAATAATCACTTCTGAATCAAAGGTTTAATTAAATGTTTCTTGGACAACTTAAACACTGGAGTATAAACAGACTACAACTCACAAGCCACTTTATTAGGTACACCCGTTCAATCGTTTGTCAATGCAAATCGCTCATCAGCCAATTACATGGCAGCAACTCATTTAAGCATAGAGACATGGCCAAGATGACTTGCTCAAGTTCACAATAAGCATCAGAATGGGGAAGAAAGGGATTTAAGTGCAAGACAGTGTGGTCTGAGTATTTCAGAAAGTGTTAATCTACTAGGATATTCACACATATGGGTCGAGATGACAGAAAGACAGCAGTAACTCCAGTAAGCACTTATTACAACCAAGATATGCAGAATACTATCTCTGAACGCACAAAGCACAGATGGGCTACAGCAGCAGTACACAACACCAGGTGCAGCTCCTATCAGCTAAGAACAGGAACCAGACTACAATTCACACGGGCTCAAAAAAATAGAACAATTGAAGATGGTAAAAATGTTTTCTGATCTGATGAGTTTAGATTTCAGAGTCCCAATGTCTGACTACTGTTGCTGACCATGTTCATTCCTTTATGACCGCAGTGTGCCCATCTTCTGATGGCTACTTCTGGTAGGATAATGTCACACTATGTCACAAAGCTCAAATCATTCTGAACTGGTTTCTTAAAGATGACAGTGAATGCACTGTACTCCAGTGGCCTCCATAGTCATATCTCAATCCAACAGAGCATCTGTAGGACGTGGTGGAAACGGGAGGATGTGCATCCAACAAATCTGCCGTCACTGTGTCATGCCGTCATGTCAATATGGACCAAAAACTCTGAGGAATGTTTCCAACACCTTGTTCAATCAATGTCACTAAGAATAAAGGCAGTTCTGAAGGGAAAAGTGGGTCCAAACCGATGCTAGTAAGGTGTACCTAAAAATGTGGCCGTTGTGTTTTTATATACACAGTAGGGCTGCATGATAAATTGTTAAAAAAAAAATTTGCAATCTCAATTCACACATACACGTGATCTCATTTCTACACACAACAGTTCTAAAGCCAGGGAAGTCTGCGGTGAGAAGGTTTAAATGCATAGCGACAGAAACCCAAGTGGTAGTTGAAAGAGTCACCCCCTCAAACCGAACTTGCACCCAAAAAACGTTCGCATTCGGCAGCGGTGTGGAAACATTTTGGATTTAAGCCAGATGATGACAAACAGTGTGAGTTGCATATTAAAGTCTGTTTTACCCTGGTTTCAGCACCACAAGGCAAAACCACAAATCTCTACAATCACATTAAACGTCACCACAAAGTACCACATGATGAAGCCGTACAAAGCAATTTAATGATTGATGCTATTTTATAGGCAAGAAGTGTGCAATAAGGTCATTTTAAAAAGGTTTTTAATAAACATTCAACCAGTCCAGACCTCAACTTGTTCCAGTTTTTTCTTTGTGGCCTGCTGTGTGTTTGACTTTGACACCCCTACTCTACCTGAAAGACCATTTAAATGTCTTTTTGTTTTATTAAAGTTCAGTACAAAAATACATTTTGTAAAAAAATCGTGCCAGACAATCGTGATCTTAATTCTGAGCAAAAAAAAAAAAAAAAAAAAAAAAAAATCATGATTCACATTTTTCCCCTAAATAGTGCAGCCCTAATACACAATCACAGCCTGACAGTTAAAACTTAGTGATTAATAATCAACTAATGATAAATCAAATCCATCCATCTCCCATCTTTGTGGAAATCTCTGAGCTGCATCAGTCTGTTAATCTTTTAAAGTCTTATTGCTCCAGCTTTCTGTTTTTTGTAAACTTCGCAGACTTAAAAAAAAACAACTAAAAAACATTTTTTACTTTTGTGGAGCTATTTTCTATTTCAACACAAGTTTGTTTGTTTAACAGCTGATAGTTTTGCACAATAACTGCATTTAAATTCAAGTACTGGAAAAATAACAACGACTGTTTTGTAGCAGAGTGGACGGAGACAGGACACGTATTTCCTTACCTGGCAGCCTGAACGGCACTCAGCTGGACTCCCTGGTTATCACTGGTGGCATTCTACAAATCAGCACAACAGAGTCATTGCTCAAATTAAGCCCACAAAATCCATGTGTTCAAGTTCAGCACATTTCATATTGATGTTCATTTGAATTACTTCAATTACATATTAATACATGAATATAGATTATTAATGAAGGGAATTAATACAGTTCATACTTACAACTAACACGTGTTAATGAAAAAGGTAAAGATTTTACTTACTTGTACTATTGCTTCAAGAGAGGTGTTTTGCTGTAAAGTAAAAGAGTGTATGAGTGTAAAAGAAACTATGTGACAGCTTGAATTAAAAAGACTATTTTAACTTTTACCAATTCATTTATTTTTCGAAAATGTGTAGCATGTACAGAAAAAGACTAGAGCCTGACCGATTCTAGCCCTTTTCAAAATAATCATAATCAGCCAGAGTTTTGTCAATCAAACACATGTATTCTTAATTTCTCATAAAGCAGTAAATGCTGTCAAGTGTCGCAGTCGCGCAGAATGGTTATGTTGCGTCATTTGTCCACTAGATGGAGCTCTGACTCCATTCAATCCTCAGTCCTCACCGCTGTCAGAAGGTACAGCAGTAGCAACAGCCACGCAACACTACAGGGGTGGGCAGAGTGGAGCTTGATGACAGATACGTTTATAACGATGTTGTGAAATTAAGAATGACTTGACATGTTTCCAGTTTCAGTTTAACTCCATTTGTCATGTGTCATCTTAGTGACCTGAGCTTCGTGTTTTTCATTTACGTTGCATTGCTAAAGTTATGCTAACAACATTCCTGTGGTTATCCCAACCTAGCATAGCGTTAGCTAACAGCGTAAAAGCCAGTAACCGCAGAAATAGCATAAGTGTACAAAATATTTGAGAGTACAGAAAGAGCGTTCATAACTCCCATCAGCTGCATGCTGAGATGCATTTGAGAAGGAGCGATGTGAACGCATGGAGGAAGGTAAAAGTAAAAATGATAAACATTACATACTTCAGCATCTGTCATGATGTCTTGTCATTCTTAGTTTGACTTTGTCAGAAAATACTAGAATGTGACTCAGGCTGTAACAGCAACTCACTGTGGAGTAACAAAAGTTCCAGACTATTTGTGACTATTAAATGTTTAAAATGCAACTCTGTCGACATGTTTTGACATCTGAGACAGATTTTTATTTTATTTTGGTTCATATGAGTCATGATTTCATAAAAATAATGTGAGTACAGAAAATGTGATTTAGTATTAAAGGGCATCAGAAGGCTGCATAAATAATGTTTTGCCAGTTCACTCATTATATTGCTTATATAAAACATATATATAGTCTAAATCTAAAGATAAATTCTATATTAATGCATGTTCCATAGAAAAATAAATAAATGAATATTATATATATATATATATATATATATATATATATATATATATATATATATATATATAGTACAAGCTAACCACAAATGGAGAAGCTGAGAAAAAATATATACATTATTTTATTATAACCTGATTGAGCACACTTATCCTGCAGCCATTGATTTGCATTTGTATTTAAACTAGACCCGGTTTCACTTTCCACAAAAGCCTCTTTAATGTTTTTCACTGCGTCAGGGCAGCATGCCACAGCTGATATACTGCTAAGCAACCCAGTTTGAGTCAGCCCTCTCAACATTGTGAAGTAGTTCCAGTGATTCAATCTCTAAAATAGCTGAATTGCCATTGTTTAACCTGCAATATCACCAAACCAAAGGACATTTAGTAAAAGTCGGATACTTGATTGATATATTTTCTGTTACGTTGTTAATCTAAAACATGTTTCTTTGATGTGTGCTGAGTGTGTGCCAATGCTAGAGGGACTTATAGTTTAGAGCAATTCAAAACTACATCTGAAGATAAAAATGTATTTTGCTTATATTTAAATTATAAAGCACAAATAATATAGCTTCTCACTTAAATTGAAATCAATACTTCAAGAAATGTTCTCTTAACTGCAGGTTTATTCAAATCCTGCCTCTCTCGGCTGGTTTACAGTGGCTCCTTCATCATTCACACACCTGCGCATAACCAACAGCATGGTGGAGTCTGCACACCATTAAACATTTTACCGGCCGCTGCATACACCAGACCCCCCAGCCAGATCCAGAGGCGTAAGGGGCCTACAAGCTCACCTTGACCATAGTCTTTACATAAACACAAGTATGTTTGTATTTAATACAAACAAGTAGTATTAAAAGGATGAATTAAGTCATTTACGCCACTGATTATGTTTCTTTTGAAGTTGCACAATTCTCAGCAAATGCTTGCTGGTAAATTTTTTTTCCTACCTGGCATACTTATCTAGTCAACGATTAATGATGCAATGAACCTTAATCACTCAACTGATCATGGTTGTTTCAAAGCTCTGCCTCCTACCCCCAGTAAACCCATTTCCCTCCATTTATGGGGAATGCTCCTTCGTTGCTCTTTATCATTTCTAACCAGCTCATGCACAACCGAGAGGAAAGAGAGTGGACCGGGCAACATGAGCTAAGGAAGCCAAATATCAAACCAAACCTGTGACGTGTTCAATCAGCAGGATGCAACACAATGTGCAAGATATCTTGGACAAACAGTCACAGAGGACTACATCTGCAAAGTTGCCATTTTCACTGCTTCAACAATACACAGCATAAGCCACAAAACTCCACCCCTTAAAATATAAACTTCAAAATGTGCTAGGTAGATTTTCAAAAATTAGAAGACCCATTGAGGAAAGTAAGCAAACATACCGATCTGAAATCTCCATCAACATCAGAGTCTTCACAGATGTCCTCATGGGGCACATTTCTCCTCTTCAGAAGATGTTCATCTCTTTTGTTCTGTGGTAGAATGAGCAGAGACAATTCATACATAAGCCCTCAATTTCCTATAATATTACACAGACAACTTAGAAATGTTAGCTCATTATGTGGCAGATTACATGGATGAAAAAGGGCAGAATAATTTCCAGCTCAAACTCATCAGGTGTTTGTTGATGATGATTTAAAAAAAAACATGACTGGTGTAATTACCTTTCTGAGTTCAACCACCACCTCAGTCCTCTGTCTTCTCATAGTCTGTGGAACAGATGGCATAAGATCGTTATGCAATAAGAAATTTTAATCTTACTTTCTCAACTAAAAGTAAACAAGCTATAAATATCAAATCAAATTTGGCTCAATCTCTGATCAGAGGCAAATTTATGCAAGCAGTCAGTCATACAACAAACGAAAAACACTCAACACCAGTCAGACAAAATCTGACTCAATAGAATTTCATATGCCTTCACAAGAAAGCCTATTCACATATTGTCAGATGTATGCAACTTTATAATTGTGCTTAAGGTTATGTGATGCACCTGCCAAAGGCTGACATTTCTTCAAAAGGTTAAGAGTCTCTTTAACAACGTCCCACACCTTTAGAAACTAATGTAAAATAATAACACACTCAACACTTCACATCTGAGTAAATTCTTAGGTTTGAGTAAAACATATAAACAAAAAACTTTTTGCCAACAACTTTATGACATATGACAATAACATACATGAGGCTGAGGACAGATTTAGGATTTTATTTCAATAAGGCACACCTGTCCTGTGTGTACTTATATTTTTGTTTGTTTGGTTGTTTTTAATTTTATTGCTCTTGTGCACTCAAGAGTTGAGCAGCATAATATTGTTGCATTGCTGTAAGTGTAATAAAAGTTCAATCTCAGCCCAAATGTCTGAAAGCCAGGCCAAAATATCGGCATTAAATGACACCCAGGACTGAAAACACTTATGGATACACATCTTTAAGAAAATACCAAATTGTAATAATACGGAACAATATAAGGGGGAAAAAAACAAATGGACAAAAAGAAAGCATTTTGAAGTGTATATATTAAGTTTGAGTCATCATTTCAACTTTGATATGCAAATTTACCTTTTACTCTAATTTTTTTTCTGTTTTGTTGGATTTATTTAAATTAACTGGTAAGCTGTATTTCATGAGATCTACACTGTTTCAGAACAGGGTCTGTTATGGTGTGTATTAGAATAATGCACTCATAATTACAATTTTACCCAATTCTCAACTTATATAAAGCTTATGACAAGGCAACCTGCTTACAGTCAAATAGACTGTAGGACTGTAAGGCAACGACAGGTAGACTTCTTGACGGTGTTACCATTACTAAATGAGACAGATTTACCGCCTCTTCAATATAAACTCAACCAAAACAGCAAAATTTGATGAATATAAGCCAAGTGTGATTATCAGAATGGTACTTGTGCATACATTTAAAGACATACTGCTGTATAATTTGTTTAAAAAAAGATAACAAGATGCAGTTAAAGATCCAGTGCTTGATGAAAGTGAGGGTGTGTTCACGGACGAGCCTCTACTACTCATAACTTAAAACGGACTCAGATGCGACCCTACTCTCGAGGCCTACTACGCCTCAGAAGCGACTTGTCAAACAGGATGTATTACTTTATCCTGCGTATTAACACCTGAAGTAAATCAGCCTGTAACCCATATAGATACACACTAGTATGTACGAAATAGTCACCCGCTGAGCTGACTCTAAATAACCTGGTGACTTATTGATCCGACGTTAGCAAACGTGTGGCTTTGATCCATTTGATTGGTTTAACTAACTGCATTTAGTTTTCCAATCACGCATAATGTTCAAACGCAGTTAACGAAAATGTTACTTTACGTGTAGACTTAAGATGCAAGTAACTGGTCAGCTAAAGGGGCTAACTGGTTTCCGCCATTGTTTTTGATTATAAAGACGGGGGATGGGTGGAACTGCAGTCACCAGCCCCAGTGAGGTAAGCTAGCACGCTGGTTAGCTAACTGCAGTATTAAAATAACGTACATGTTCCCGCACATTGGCCTATCAGTCAAGTAAGCACTTCTTACGTATATTTTTATAGTAAAATACAGATTCTCTATGACAGTGGCAACATTTTACACCGAGCAAAACCGAATCGGGGTATACTTTAGCTAGCATGTCCCCTGCGGGCCTGGCTAGAAGCAGGCTAGCAGAGCACAGCCAGCGGAGGCTTTTCTGACATGTTTTATAACCAACGCGGTCTCACGCTGTAACGAAACCAGCGGGGCCCAACATGAAACCGCCCTGCCAAGGCCAGCGATCCACGATGGGTGATCTGTAAGGGCCTTGGTTGGGCTCTAGCAGTAAAGTTCCCGATGGTGGAAATTAGAAACGACGTCACAGGGGAGCCGAGAGGCAATGCTGGCCGTGAGCACAGCAGTGGCACCGAGCAAAAGAGGGGACACCAATCTGCACAACTTTTACCTCCAAATCTCGGCCCTTATTCTTGAAATTCTTCAGCCGCTGGTTGTCGAGTTTCTCATTGTCAGCCATGTTAGCAGATCTGCTTTCGTTAAATACAATTGAACTCGTTGATTTAGCTTGTAAGCTACCCTTTTCTGGTTCCCTTTTCTCTAGCCTTTCGTTAGCGGACTATTTTTTACTGCTCTGTCCGCGGTGCATACTGGGAATGCCGGTGGTGGAGGGCAGCCTTGCTCTGGCGTAGAGGAAGGGTGGGGAAATCCCCCTCACTCTCATTGGTTTCACTGCTAACGTCCATGAAGGCAACGCCACATAACGTAAACACATAGGCAGTCATTATATATTCATATACATGTATAATAAAATAAACCGATATTTGTACGGTTTAATTCTTTTCTAATTCTTTTTAAATTCTTTTCTAATTAACTATATATATGTATATATATACACACACACACACACACACACACATATATATATATATATATATATATATATATATATATATATATATATATATATATATATATATATATATATATATATATATATATATATATATATACATATATATATATTAGGCAAGCTGTGGTATTTAAACCGTGCCCATTTGGTACTAAGGTATCTGAAGTGAGCTAAGAAAATATCACTTGCACCATTATTACAGCACCACTAGCCTGAACCCTTCATACAAGGATTTCATGCTTTCATGTTGTTAACACTGAAATCAAGACAGTGAATATGTAGATTAGCAAGGCTGTATTACCACCTTCTCAATACAGACAATTATACCAAACATGTTTTGTGCCAATTGATTTTCAGAGGTAAAGACTACAAAGTTACTAGAGCCTAAATTAATTTGTTCAATGGTTCTGTCTGCAGCAAAAGACACAAGACATGGAAATATTTAACTTCATGAAATGGTACTAGATACCCGCTCCAACTACTTTCCACCCTAATTTCAGCTCTATAAGTTGAAATGTCAAATAAGAATATATAATTTCTTGAAAGAAATACTGCACATTCTTGAAATTAGTACACACACACCTTTCTAAAAGTTAATTGATTTTAAACTATATTTTATTTTGCTTCACATTTTGACAAATTGCTACAGAAAGAGCTTCTTATATCGTTGTCTTGATTTTGAGACAGGATTTTTTTTTATTGCAGCTGTTATACAGGTAAAGAGTAAATACCCCTTTTGGTGTTTATTTATTCCACCTTATTCAACTCCACATCGTTTTATTTCAGTGCAACAGACAAAACAATACAAGATCAGCAACATCAGCAGATGCACATATGCAAAGTTTGACAGCAGTTGACAAATTGGGAAATTTACCCAGGTACATTAAAACCATACAGTGGAGGAATTAATTCATGTGACTCATTCAAATAAACTAATGATCCATGCTTGGAAATATTTTCCTCAGAAACCATTTTCTTTTCAAAGACAATCCCTTTCTATACATTCCAAATAGCCAGGAGAAATCAATAATCCATACAGAATCAATCTACAGGCTTTAGGAGGTTGAAAATATTTAGGTTTATGGAGATAGTCTTTCCAATTTAACATATCAGTACATTCTGTCAGTCCTGTTTCAAATGAATATACAGCTTATACATTGTCTTGCATTATTGCTGGTAATGAAAATTAGAAAACATTCAATTAGCCATGGGAATGTTTAAATAAAAATTATTTATCAGTTTATATGTACAGTCTGAAAAATATTTGAATGATGTCAAACATGGAGGCTGCTTATGACAGCTTGTGATTGTTTTCTCAAAATCATTGTGGTTTTTTTTATCACCAGCCAAAGACACACTGCTCCCTCCATGATTCCTGAGAAGTTGTACCACACACATCAACTCGTAATTGTTGTGTTTGTATCATCTTTTGACTTCAGATATGCTTTAGTTAGAATCTGCTGATGAACTGCACACAAAGGCATGGATAACTCATAAATATGGCAAAGATAAAATAAAAAAAATGATCCTTCAGCTCCCACAGAGCAATATTTTTTTTGCTGTGGTGAAGCTGAAGCCTTTTGACTTCATTTTAACTTTAAGGTCCTCTTTAGTCTGTCTCAATGGAGTCTTCATCAGGTAAAGCATTCTCCTGAAACCTTCTTCTAGTCCCATCCCTGTGGTGGCTGAACATGGCTGGATGAACCAAGCCCTGCCATCACATACTCTTTGCAAGTCTAGTTTCAGGCAGAGTGTCTGTGGGCTTAAAGCATGTGGAAGGTCCTGTTTGTTGGCCAGAATCACAAGAGGAATGACTGTGAGACTCTTGTTTCTCAGGACCTAGAATGTGGAGCAAACAACATGAGGAACATTTTATTATGACAGATGAACTTGGCCATCACATTAGGTATTTATAATACTTATATCATTACATTTTACAGTTTATTAGTGGTATAAAACAATTTATGTATAGAATATTATATATTATAGGGTTTTTCTTTAGGAAAAGAAAAGAAATTAGCCATTTTTGTGTCTATTTCAACAGTTAAAGCACTGATACACGCCATGTAGTTTTTATTTACATGTCTTTTTAAGAAACAAAACGGCTCTGCTTTGACTAACTAGCATATGGCAATGTTTTTACACGAACACACACACACACACACACACACACACAACATTAATTTGTTGTTGAAATGACAGGCTACATGTTAAAATCACTGCATGAATTACCCGATGCAGTTCGTTGCGGGCCTCGTCCAGTCGCCTCTCATCCCAGCTGTCTACCACAAACACCAGTCCAGCCGTGTCAGGATAAAGATACTTCCAGTTGGGCCTCATCTTCTTCTGACCTCCAACATCCCACACCGTCAGTCCTGGGCTTCTTCTGTCTGTTTCCAGCGTCTCCACGTTAAATCCCACAGTCGGCACGGTCTTCACGCTCTCGTTGTACTTGAGTTTGTAGAGCAGGGTGGACTTTCCTGAGCCATCCAGGCCCAGCATCAGGACCTGCGCTTGTTTCTGAGGCTTGGCTCCATGGATACCCATGTATGCAGTGCGAGAGTCTGTATCTAGAAAAGTATGAGTTTCTTGTGTCTCCCTATGAACTAAGCTGTCCGTACAGTGGCTATCTTTGTGGGGACTTTAGGTGTCTGGTCTCTTAAAGAGGAACAAGTCTGTCCTCCCTCCTCCTCATGTTGTCAATGAATTCCTGCTGTCCCTGCGTTGCTTGCGGTAATGTTATTTATATCCAGTGACTCTGCAAATAAAATGGTGGTTCAGAGACAGAGAGCCAAACTAATTCAGTCTTTTTCTATCAAAACAAATGGATATGGAACCAGAATAGGAGGAAAATGAGCAGTGTCCGTTCATTTTCCTCCTGTCAAATGTTTTACATCGTTGCCCAACTGGTAGAGCTGCATTCACAATCACTGTTTACAGTGTTTACAACTTTATTAACATTATCTGGTATTTTAACAATGTCACGAGACGCTTGTATATCCCGCTACAGTTTGTAGAAATCCCGTTTGCATCACATGAATACCGGTTAAAGTTGTCGCTGCAGCAACCATAAAAGTCAGTGGAGTCTCATCACACCTGTCCCTGATCATCTTCCACACCAGCAGCCAGGAAGTCCAAGTTTGGAACAAGGGAAAGATTGTATTAGTTGTTGGCTGGATTTCTAATAGCAGACACCATAGCTATTTTGGTCGCACCTGCTGATGGATTAATGTCATTTTATCTTTAGACTGGTCTGTTAGCTGAAAGCGCAGCTTCCAGAAACGTATAAAAAAATATTGTTGACTTTTTTCCAAAAATTTCAAATAGATATTTTTAATTAGGCTACATCATTGCATTTACTACAAGGAGATTTGTTGCCAGTAATTAATAGCCTATACGACCTTTAGAAATCTGTACAAGATGTCTTTTAATATGATCTATTTGTTGTGTTAAAAGCATCATAAACATATTGTTGGATTAACGTTTTTAGAAGTAGCTACTTTTATTTTAAAAAAACTGCCGATTTTTAACACGAATATTAATAAGACCATCTTGACATTTCTAGCATTAATTAATAATTAGTTGATCTATTATCTTATTGTCTATTGTTTTAGTGTTTACTGTAATACTATTTTTAATAGTTTATTAAGACTGACACTTTATGATGATTGTTTATCAGTTATACTATGGGTTTATTAAAACTTGACTATGGCATTTTGCAGATCAATGCCTTGTTAACAAGCAGTTTTTATTTTACAGCAGTTAAATCTGCTTTATTTAATTAAATATTTTATTTAACTGCTTATATAAGTGGATATGCACTGAAAGTTTTCAAGGCTGACAACATGTTAATAAATGTATGTAAATTCCATGTTTTAGTAGAGAAGTACATTTAAAAGACAGCTCTGATGAAAATTTGCAGGATCTCAAGCATTTAACCCTTTGAGCCCCATGCCAATTTTTTATTTTATTTTATTTTTTTAAAGGACTGATCAAAAATAGCACACCCGTAATTTGACATCTGTTAAGACATGTAAATATCAGTAAATGTGTTACTGGCGAGGAATAAATGAAGAAAAAAAGGGTGCTGTGTGCTCTGGACCAAAGATGCAGAGAACCATTTATAAACCAGGTACTATGATGGTATTGGGGGTTGTAATAGTGACCTTAGTAAAGCTCATTTACACATCTGTGATGGCAGCATCAGTTCAGAAAAGTTCTTTGAGATTTGAGAGAAACATGCTTGCTTCAAACCACATCTTGTCCAGGTACATCCAGGCATTTTCAACAACACTATGCTAAAGTCCATTCTGCACACATTACAAAGGCATGGCAAGAAGAGGAGGAAACAGTGTATAGAGAACTGTGAGACCAAAACTGTTGCAACCATTTATCTGATTTGGGGGTGTATATTCCATCTTATAAATGTAAATGGGAATCATTTTATCATGGTAATAAACAAAAGAAAAACTTTAGATACATTGTTTGTTGTTGTAGCTATTTCTTAGCATTAGCATATGGGAGTCAGCATTTGATTATGTGTGTTGTAATTTAAACACAAGTTTAACATAATTCCAGTAGCAAAATTGATTTGCATTAACATACAGTGTAAGTTTTAAGATCACAAAGTAGGAAGTACAAACATCTAAAGGGTATACTTGTGTATTTTTAAACATATTCTTTTGCTCTGTAAATAAGAAAAAAAGTCAGTGCAACACAACTCAAAGGAATTCATCTTCAGGAAACCTCTGTGCTTGTTTTTATGGTGTGTTTTTGTACATTAATTTACCTCAAAAGTAGACAGAAAAAGTAGCATCATTTATTCCAGCGGGCAATTTTACCACCAGATTGTGCACAATGTAAAAAGTTTTTATTTCTTTATCTGTAATATTTTCATTTTATGACCGTTGTTTCTATATCTGTAACTCATTTGTTTGCTGTATAAAAACAAAACCAGCACATAATTTGATTTAATTACTTTTTTAATGTTACTCTTGTGATTTACATTTTAAAATTAGCCTTTTTTAATTTTATTGAACAAAAACAATTACAAATGCCACAAAGGTTCTGTAATTTACATTACAAAGAAAAAATGTGACCTGGGGAAAAAAAAACACACACACACAGTTTTATCTGGTATACAGCTCTAAAGTTAATTTAGGAACGAATGCATGTCAAACTGTGTGTGAGTGTGTGTGCTAACATGGGACTGTATGTACATTCATCGTACAGACTCGTGGAGACAAGTCCGACCCTGATGTTGTGCACTGTGTACTGTGATTGCATTACATCGGTGAATTTGGCAGCAGAAAAAACACAAGGCAACAATAACTCATTCAAAGGTTTATTATATTTTGACTTCCAGTCTAGAAAAAAGCAAATGTGGCATGTATTAGGACGAGGGACTTTTCTCCCAGTAAATGTCATCATATCTAGTTAACTTTCAGTTTAAGCAGATTAATCTCTCATCTGTTGACAGTATAATGATAACGTAAGAAAAGCCAGAGAGAAAAATAGCATGTCAAGGTCATGTTTTTAAAAAAAAAAAGTATTTTAAATCCAACATGGGGATATAAATGACAAAATAAATATATATTACTGCCATTTATCATGATCACAAATATTTTATTTGATCATTGTTTTAAGAAATTAAATCTTTGATTTGCAATCAGTCATAGTCAGATGTCATTACATTATCACTATTAGGTTAAACGTTATAGTCACTTTATTACACGCTGATAAACTACAGTTACATTTTACATTAATATTAGTCACACAGATCTTGATAAGATGGGTTCGTACAGAGTGGCAGATCAATCTGTCAGCTTTAAAAAGTCTTTAAAGTTACAAATAAAAGAGACATGAGTCTTTATTGGAGAAAAAAACTATCAATCATTTTAAATAAACACAACAGCTAAACTCATAAAATTAAAAAAAAAATGGGGGAGCAAATGCAACAGAAAATGCATCATTCATTCTTACATCCTGTTTTTTCTGTGCAGCAAGAATGGAATAAAAATGCAGTCAATTCTATTGCTGTACAATAAGAGCAGTTACAAGAGAAGCTCAGGCTTTGTTAACATTTGTGTTGGCAATGTTGACAATTTATACACATACAAGAAAAAAATAAGTTTGCACAATGTTAAACCACTGACTTTTCAGTGCATGACGTTGTGGATACATTTAGACAATATGGACACAGAGTGAGAAAACTAAAGATTTAAGCTTGATGCTCTCACAGACAATGAAAGAACTGAACTATCCAGCCATCACATAAGTGTCATCACTGGTAACACAATGACTTTCTTGTAAATGTGAGACTTGTGTGCAAGTTCATCATGAAGTCAGCCGCCGTTGCGCCTCTCATTCACATGTGCACACACACAGGCATGTGCAGACTCACGGGCACATCCACAGCTGCACAAAGCTAAACCTGTTTATTTGCATAACAGCGACCCACCTCTCATCACGGTGTCTCAAAGGTTTGGCCAAACTTAAGTGAAAGATATTTTCATTGTGTCACTTGTTCTGCAGTAAAAGTAAAGAAGAGGGAGGAGGTTTGATGAAGGGAAACTGCGGTGAATATCTTTGATAGAAATAGTTCTCACTGAAATAAAATCTTTCACTTTAAGCCTATTTTTATTTGAATACAAACATAATATAGATGCAATCTGAGGGGTAGATGCCTACTTTTCATTTGTTTTGCCTTTAAACTTGACCACCATTACTGTGATGTTGTCAGGGCAACCACGGTAGAAGGACTGCAGGACGATGCTCTTGGCGCCAAAGTGCGGCTCGTCCAGTCGTTCCCTGACGAAGCGAACTGCCTCCTCATTGCTGAAGGTGTCCCAAAGGCCATCTGATGCCAGGATCATGAACTCGGGCTGCAGCTTGTTCAGGTCAAAGGACATGATGTCAGGATCAGGAACAACCACGTTTAGGTTTTTCAGAGGGTAATCGCCCAGAGAACGGGACATGGCCAAGATGCCCTGGACACGCCATGAGCCATTGAAACTGATGAAGCCACCTGTGGATGAAGGCGGGGGTAGGGAAAGAGTAGGGAAAAAGAAGTGGATGTTAACAGAAGAGAAACAGGTTAAATAAAAATTAGAAGAATTTTAACAATTTTTAAAATGAGTAAATAAAAGAAAAAAAAGGGAACAATGTTGAGAAGAGTAAAGAAACATCAAACTGACCAATAAAATAGACCTGGCATTATTAATTTAATTTTTAAATTAACGCTAAAACAAATTAGATCTCATCAGAGTCCAAATTAAGAAGTAGATTATGACCACTGACATTTCTTTTTTTTCTTTTAAAAACTCACTCTGTGCTCGGTGTTGGGTTTAAACTGTTTTTGTTGGATGCATTTCAGTTCATGTCATATCCTGCAAGTACAGCTGTGTGTCCTCTGTGAATTGCATAAATGTGCAAGCAGGGAATTCTACTAGAAATGAGAAGATAGGATGCAGACTTCCATCTTTGGTCATAGAATCCTCCTCAACAGGGTGATCACTTGGATTTCTTATTCAATTAAAATCATAACAGGGATGTCTTTCTGAAACACTATGAAACACAAAACTCAGCAGTTGGTTGTTGCTGCACATCCTTAAACTCAATTTATTTGTCTTCACAAAATAAATGAGCCATGTTTGTTTAATTTCTTTCTGGGTTTACGCTTTTTTACTGTAAAGGTTTTGTTTATTCAAACTGCACCTTGTCAATTAAAGATCCTCCTGAGACACCAAACACATACTATGAAGTATTTTTGTAAAACAGCTGCAGGCAGAAACAGCCATAATAAATGCTTAAAAATATGTCAATGCATACATTTAAAGCTTATAAAAGGAAAAAAGAAAACAACTGTCTCTCCTAATGATATAATTAATTACAATTATCAAGTAAATATTAAACTAATCTTTACTAAACTATTAATTTAATAATACTTTGGGTCTCAAGGTGCCTAAATATAAAATTTGGGATTTTTTTCTTTTCAAACAGACAATTTCTACTAGGAATTAGTGTTATTTTGCAACTTTAAACTTTTCTACTTTTCTAGCATTCTTTTGTACACAGTTTATGCAAACTCAGAGCAGGCTTTTTATTACTTTTTACTGTTATTTTAAAGCAATACCATCCATTTTATCTAGCACTAAAATGTTTGAAATATCTCAACACAGCCCCATTTCTCTTATTAAAATGCATGTATACAGCTACAGGTTGCATCATCTGTTTACATGTGTATTAGTGTAACAGCTGTGTCTAAATAGCAGAACTTATTACTTAAGCTATGGGTGCCTGACCTGCTGAGGGTCGCATTTGCTCAATACTAAACTCAGCCTTTAGGTGGAGATGTTGGGCTTTCCTAAATGACTAGTTTGTCAGTCTGCTGTGAAACTCTCAGCACAGCATGCACATAAGACCTGGAGTGAGAATTGTGACTTCAAATACACCTGAAATAATTTCCACTGTCTGGCTGGAATTGATAACACACTGCTTCAGAGGCAGATTGTCTTATCAGACAGTAGGTTTTGATGTCAGGCTGAGACATGACATGGAAAAAACAAACAAAAAACCCCCACTATAATGGTTCTGAGCTTTGATCACGAGACGACTTATTTTACACTTTCATGACAACAATCTGGCCTCTGATGTTCCCTCAAGTTTTTAACTAAAGTTTTGTTGTTTTGCTCAGCAGTAAAATTGCAGTTTTCACTCACCAGCCTTCTTGATCCTCTTGCGTTCCTTGAGCTGGTAAGGTTTGTGGTCATGCGATAGGGGAATGGCATTGCCGTCTTTATCGCACAAAACTCCGCGAGAGTCTCCAACATTGGCTACTGTCAACTCCTTATCAGACAGCAGAGCTACCAGACATGTAGTGCCTGAAGCAGAGGGAGGAGAAGAAGGGCCCAAAACGTGGAGAATGAAAAATGGGAGAAGGGGGAAGGAAATACAAGAGAATCACATAAAATTCATGGCAGCCCACAGCTGACACATTTCTCTCCAAACATCAGATGTCGTTAGTGAAAATGTCAGGAGATCACCAGAGTCCTTAGGATTTGTCCTCAGGGAACCACAAACGTCTGCAAAATTTCAAGGCTGTCAGTCAAATAGTTGCTGAGATATTTCCGTCTGTGCCAAAGTGGCGGAGCGACTGACATGCTGACATGAGATTCATGCTCGCTCGAATTGCTATAAATCAATTTGTGTTAAATATAACATGATGGCTAGAAAAACTAATATCATCTAGAACTTAATGTCATATCTAAAGCACTTTAACTACACAATGCTCAATTCAAAACATAAATGATCAAAGATAAAAAAGAAAAATATTTTACAATACATATTGCAAGGAAAATACAGCTCATTAATCTCCTCTCCAGCTTGAAGTGAAAAATAAAACTGGAAACAAAGCAGCACATGAAAGCATGTGCTAACAAGGCAAAAAGTCTTTGAAGTAATTTCTTCTTACACCACTCTCCCACATGCCTTTATTTCTTCTTCCTCTCTTTGTTTAGCTTCCTAGCCAGGCAGAACTGAATCTGAGGCCTATTGTATGAGATCCAAAGTCCTGTAGAGAAAGAACAGATCTGCCTGGATGGCCATCTGCTCACACAGAGTAAAGACAAACTGGAGAGTGGGAGAAGGGAGCAAAGAAGAGAGGGATTAAAAAAAAAAAAGAAAAAAAGAAAACAGGGAGTCCTACCTCCTGTGGCTGGACCACCCGTACAGAGAGACGGAAGGGGATGATGTACAGGGAGAAAGAAGAGAAAAGTAGGACACACAGCAGAGTCACACCCAGCATCTGAGTTTTAAAATATGCACCAGAAAGCAGGGAAAAGACAACAAAGCTGGTTTATGTGCCATTTAAAAGAATGTGAATGACCTACTAACATTTCAGAGTTAGCTTTAAAGGTTTCCATCTTGGTGTGATGTTGACTGGTTATAGCAGGTTGTCTCAGGAATTTTACGTTTAGCTAAACGAATTAAATCCATCTCCCTAGATGGGTCCTTCTAGGTCAGTTCCTCTGACCTGGACCAGATACAGTTGGCTTATAAGCAACAAGATGAGGGAACAGGCTACAGAGGATCCAGATGAAAGAAAGTTGGAGTAAAGGAAGGGTGGGGAGCTGAAAGAAGGGCAGATATATACCGAAAGTAGTAGAACCATGATTTTCATTATTTATTAAAGCTAAAAATAAGAAAAAAAATAAAGAAAAAAATAAGCAATGACAAGGGAAACAGTTGAAAGGAAGACTACACTGACTGAAGGGAATGCTGATATCGCAATTGTAAATGATCAATTCAGTCCTAAAAAGAAAAAAAAATCTTTCTTTTGGTTTCACCATTGTATGCATCCCCTAATCCTGCTGCTCGTGCGTATGGCTGCTGCAGCACTCTGCCATGCTGTCCAGCTAATTATCCTTATCTAGTTCGCATGGTGATGGAGATAATGACTGAGGTACTTTCCAAGCACATCCTTCCCCAATTAGCCTGACCATGCCAAGCATACATTCAGAATTCCCCATTAAAATGGCACCATAGCCCACATGCACTCCTTTGCTCATTCTAATTATCAGCTTCGCTTGGCCAGACAAACCTTCAACGCTCCAGTAAGATAAAGAACTCAGCCCCCGTTCGTCCTCTACTTCAATTTATATCATTCTGCAAAATCAGAGTTTACAAACTGACAGGACACCTCTGAGCTCTCAATACATGTCAGCTTAAATGGAAGATAAAGTATGAGGTCATGACTAACAACACCTGACCTCACAGTGAAAGCTTTTCGAAAAAAGACAAAACAAACTAGCCAATTAGTCCACATGAAGTCATTTTATTTCCTAATGAGAGCTATCATCCTTTTGCTACCCGGCCCTGGACTCACACTCCTGACATGTATACTCTTAGTAAGTGCATCATTTTGGGTGTCTATATAAAGCCTGTGCAACACTGAGCTGGCATATTACTGGTCTGGAACCTCGAAGCTTTGGACAGGCTATGCTTTTTGTTATCTACAGGCTTTAATATTTTCATTTCTTTCAAATAATTAATGACTGTAGCTTTGACATAGTTGGTTTAATTTTCTAGTATGTAGATTTAAGACTTTTTGCCTAATGATTTACATGACTAAAAAATAAGTGGGTGGATTTTTTTCTATAATAATTAACTGATTTGAAAGTGTTGTGTATTTAAGTATATTGATGAAAATCTTGCGGATCAGAAAGTGGATTAACAACAATGCACCACCAATTTCTATTGCAGAACAAGAGCATTTGTCTTGATTAAGATTTGTCTTAACTGGTGCTTACATCACCCACAATGCAATGCATCCATCTGCAATTTTTGTATATCCATTATGACAGTATTAACTAATTTCTATTTATTTAAAGATGAGGCGACCACAGATGTCTGATATACTCAGTTCTTTCTAATGACACAATACAATGTTTGTCTTAAAACAAATTCAGCTGTAGGAAAATCGAGGGTGTAATACAGCAAGTTTAAAAACATGCAGAAAAAGATTGGTCTCTGGTGAAGTTACCCTTTAATCCTGTTAATCCCCCTATTTTTGTTCACTTCACACAGACAACTGGATGTAGAGGAACAAAGAGTGCTTTTTAAGCAGCGTTTTTAAATTTTTAATCCAAATTCAACACTAAAATAAGTAAGAAGTTAAATCATGATAGAGCTCCAATCACAACAGAAGCCAAGCAGAAAGTCTGAACTGCTGTAAAAAAGTCTCGTGAAGCATCACAGATTTAAGTGAGCTGCCAAAAACCACTACAATGATGAGCTGTGTTGTAACACAAAGGATAAATATCATTGATCTGCTGTGGGAAATTAGTTAAACCATGTTTAGTGTTCCTAATATTACTTATATATTTTGTGGATATCATCCAACTCAACTCCAACAAGATTTACACTTGCGTTGTTTGCCGTAGCTTTCCCATTTGTCCAAGCTTTGCAAAAAGTGTATGCACCAATAGGTCATTCCATCATACTACTTATGTCTCCTCCTGTTCTTCTGTGATCTGGAAATCAAACCTCCTCCACCATCTTGGAGGACCCCCTAATCCCTTAATGACATAATTAGGAGGGAGAAGGCATGGCAAAGACCAAGAGATATGAGTGAGGGAGGTAAGACATACTTAAGACAAAGCAGAACACAAAATACAATATGTTCTGATTAGCTCTATTAGGATTTGTATTGATGAAAACAAAAACACTTCCTAACTGACTGCCTTCAGCTCAAAGTATTAAACCTTTTCAATTCATTATATTACACTTGCATAGTTCAGATATGATGTAACACCTCATTGAAACTTAAAGTACTCTTTGAACACTTGCACAAAAATCAACTAGTAATTTAACTTAAATGAATAAAAATTAGTAAGCAAATGAGAAAAATAAGCTTGATACAACTTTATCTACATAACTGGTTCACAGGAAAGTGCTGATGGGAATGTTTGCTGCTGCCTCAGCTGAGAGTTTGAAGAAACTTCAGCAAACATACTTGATTTAAACAAACACTTAGTTTCAGGGTAAAGGAATGAATAGTGTTTTGTGAAGTCATCAGAAAAGTATGAAGTCAAATGAAAGCTGAAATGGTTCATTGTAGATGAATTACAATAAGCTAAAATAAATTGTTAAGAACAAATCAGTCATTTGGATACATTAAATCATGACGTTAAAATTTCCTAAGTGTAATTATATATGCTCTCTGTTGCATTACTGATACAGAAATATTTGTTTTAATGGCCATTTCATTTCAGAAATGTTGCCAGTCTGAAATTGCGTACGTGTTGCTGAGTATCTGCAGTAATAAATGACTCGGCGTATAAAGACACTATATAATGTGGTTATATCCTGCATTGTAAAAAATATTTTTTTCAAAAGATTTCTGCACACATTTCCACAAATGTACCCCTTTATGTCCAAATCTATCCCTAAACATACTCCTAATCATAGGACAAAATCTTTCATGGAAAATCGCATGTGTATGTGTCTGTCCACCTCTGAGTGCTTCTAAATGTGCTGAGATTTGTCATAATGCTACACAAGGGTTAAAAGAAACAAAATACCACGCTGCAGTGAGGAGACTGTTTCCATAATAGACTCTTAAGCTCCTGGGCGCTGCATCAAAGTCCCATCTCTGCCGTCTTTCTTTGGAGCCCTTACGTTTGCTGATAAACAGAGGGATGAATGAGAAGGGGGATAAACCAGATTTGCTGTTGTCCTGGGGACAGGGAGCTGAACTGAGAGTGTATCTATGTATTCTACCTCACTCTACGTTCCTTGCCAGTTCAATTTAGGTCCCGATTACAAGAGAAAGCTGGGAGCGCTGCACTTTAAATGACGTGGTTGTTGAATTAGATTCTGGGACAAGAATGCACAAGTTTTACCACATCAGCAGATTACCCCCGAGACGCTGGCAAGACAGCTTTTATAAATACAGACATTTCTTTATCTGTGTTGCTTAAATATTTTAGTTTGTTTTGAGAGGAACACTGACCAGAAAGGTGATGCCCTTATGCAGCCAGGGACCCAAAAAAATGGCTAATGTTAAAAAAATTGAGTAACTAAAGGTAATGCAGCAGCAGGACATTGCTTCCTGAGATAATTATCGGCTGTTGCCTCCAGAGCGGGTGCTCCAAGTCTGCACATTTTATTAGTCATTTTCAGTGTATCATATGACCCATCATCCTCAGGAGGATGTGAGACCTCAATGGCTCTTTCATACTACTTACCACATCACATGTCAGCTAAAGCTACACATTGTTGTTCAGACTTCCACTGTAATAGATGGTTATCACATTCTCTTTCCTTTCTTATTTCTTCTAAAGTATTTCTTTGAACTTTGGATTTTCCTTTGTTTGACTATCATTTCTGTTAGTGATGCTATATCAAATGTTGTCATGGACTATTTTTTTTTTATTTGTATTTGAAAAACAGACAGTCTTTAATTTAATGAGGAAAAAAAAGCAAAAATAGAGATAAGCAGGGTTAACTGAAATTAATTTGGTGATTTTATCTGCAGTTCATAAACCGTTCATACAACATTAATTATTCCAACTATTTATCTCAATCTAGATAAAACAATAGTCTCACTATCATGTGTGAATGAGTTGTAGGAAGAATTTTCCATCTACATTCTTATTTAAATGTTACTGAATATAGTTCAACTAATGACTCAAGCACACACACACACACACACACACACACACACACACATATATATATATATATATATATATATATATATATATATATATATATATATATATATATATATTTGGACCGTCAAGTGATTAAAATGTGATTAGCATTTGTTGTCATGAGTTGTGAGGTCACAAGATGTCACAAACACTCAGGTAAGGTGTAAAAGAAGTCTTAATCGAGTTAACATCAGACTGTTGCTACACATGTGAACATACCACGCACACTGCAATTCTCCTGCATTTACTAACTCAAGTCAGGGAGTTAGTTTACTCAGGTGACGGGAGCGAAAGTGACATTCTTGCAGGAATGTTGAATTCTTGAAGCTGGACAATGACTCCACAGTTAAACCTTGAAATTAGCTTACAACCTTTCTACCTAATGTTTAATGAACCAACAATGTTGTGGTAGAAAACAACAACTCAGTCTGCAGATAAAATGTTCTTCGCCTGGTCAAATTTCTTATGCAGAAAACTCGATCTGTTTATGAATGACACCACTGTGTAGCTGCGGTGTACTGCACAATTCCTTTCATTATCATCCTTGGTCATTCACATCCCCCTTTGCCGTCATCCCTTTGTACCTATATATTGTATTTATTGTTTTCCCTCATTGCGGGGTTCTTTTATTTTCTCTCTACTGTACAGGTCTCACTGGCACAGCAGTCCTTTTCCACTCCTCTGTCCGACCCTTCCCCTAACACTTTCCATCCATCACTCGTATTTTCCCTCTCTCCTTTTGTAGATAATTACTACAAGCCTTGTATAGATCAACTTGTATTTAAACAGCTGAATAAGCACGGCCTTGGGCTGCGGACAGTCACTATTCAACAACTGTCAAGTCAAACAGTAGAGGAGAAAATACTGTGCTGCATGCAGCATTATAAGCATCATTTAACACATTTACTTCTTTCTTATGTCTGTGGTAATGAGCACTTTGCGTGGCTTAAATCCATTTGTCTCATTGTCACACATTCGGGTTGACATATTGTATGTGCACATTTAGATCAATGCCAACTTATGAGCCCATGTAGTTTAAAAAAAAGGCAAAGCCACAAATAAATAAAATAAAAATAAATTTTTGCACTTGTGCTTCGGTGTTTATGATGCTAAACAGATACACACCTGCTTCATTGTAAGTGGCAGAGAGCTTGTCCAGCATTTCTCTATCCACTGTCAGTATTTGTTGCTCCAGAATCGAGGGGTAAGAGAGGCTGATTCTCTCCTTCTTTTCATCTTTTTCTTTTTCTCTGTCTCGCTCCTTTTCCCTTTCATAGGTCAGCAGCTGCTGGCGCAGAGCCTCTGGCAAGTGGGCCTTAGCAAAGTCAGCAGCAGCCTGATAATGGAGAGCAGAGGGAGACAACAGAAAAGTTAGACTGCTGCAGATGATGCTTAGTCATTAACACTTTAAGGGGCATAACACAATGACTTTAATATACATTTCACATGTTGCTTTCTTTTAAATCATCCTTGTTCAAGCAGTGGCATTACTCCTCAAATGTTGAAGGTCTTGAACTTTTCTGTCCATTGTTAGTTCCAAACAAAACACCCAAGCTTACTATTTATCTTAAGGACATTTTTACGTTTTTAAGATCCTTCTGGACAGTTTTTTTTACATTTTAATAAATACAAAAATCATTGACTTTGAGAATGTGGAAAAGACATTTTAAGAAATACTTCTTTCATATTCCAGGGGAAAGTTTGGTGAAATTATTACTTTATTTTAAACACTGGGAGCTCGGAGAGAAAACTTAGCTTGGCTTTGTTCAAAAAAAAAAAAAAATAAAAAATCTGCCAGTTGGCACTTATCATAAAACACTCTACTATGACTAATATTTTCTTTAATTCTGTTATGCAACACAAAAAAGGGACCCAAGAAACACTGAATGTTTTCCCTCAGTGAGAAATTTTGGATCCAGGTCGTGCCAGATATGCTGGTGCTGTTTAGGGATAGGGTAGTCTTCATCAAGCTGGAACCTTCTGCACGCCTGCTGTGCTTGTTCAAAGATGCATCGCTTAGTGGACAACATGAAAACAACTTCAGAAAACATAAAAGAAACAGCCTTATGTATCACATTCAGATGAAGAATCTGTCATTAAAACTAAAACCAGCAAATATAATAAAGTTTTAAACTCCGTTTTTTTCCAATTTCTTTGGCAGGTCTGCAGCTGGCGGTGGCTAACTGGTTAAAAAAATCACATTAATATATTTTGCTGATTTTACCTTATACTATTCACACTCACTCTAAAGGTTTAACGTTTGTTTTACACAACATTAACAACAACTGGATTTTGAATTTGTGACCCATTCAGGTAAGTTTCCTTGATATATGTTTAAATCTCAAATCTAAAAAAGCATACAGACATATTTTGTTCATAAGCAGAATGTGAAAACACCAATGATACAAGCTGGAGCCTTCCAGACTGGGCCAATTTCCCCAAAACTTTTCCTACATTTTTAAAACAGAATAGTGAAAATTCTCACCAATATATTTTTTTATTATGTACAACAGATCCACAGATTATCAGATCTGTGTATATATGTACACACATGCTTTCTGTGGCAAGCAGCAGGCTACAACAACAACCATCTTATCCTTTCTGCTTTGCTAAAGCAGATAAATCACAGATAAACAGAGATAAAGAAAGAAAAAGCATGCCACCCATCAAACACATAATAGCTGATGCTGTGGGATACAGCTGAGCAAGAGAAACTGTATCCTCACCTCTACCCATTCATTTTTCCCAAGGATAACACCAACTAAACCTTTTCTCACACATTCCCTCTGCAGGTTCAGAGCAAATAAACACCAATCTCTCCAGGCTTAGGGAGGACGAGCCAGCACAAGGTCATGCAGTACAAATGTCAGATAATAAAATGCTGACATGCCACTGATCTGCAACATCTAAGATCCATAAAACTTATATTTCATGCAATGTTTTTGTAGAAAGTCTACCAACTGCAGAAAATAAGTAGCAAAAGATCAAGAAAACAAAATGACTCAATCTAGGCTGCTGCACAGAAAAAGTTTCCTGGCATTCAATTTAATGATTTGAGGTCATTTGACAGGGCCCTGCAGATGAACCCGACGTCTCAAGTGCTCATATACTGTCCCCATTTAACTCTTTCTCCCATCTATAGCTCCCTCTCCGTCTATATCTCATTCTGCTCTGGGAAATTGCTTCCAAGGACTCTGATAACTATGCCTACTTTGCTTTTTCTCAGCACATGCAAACAATTCATCTACTCCTCTTGTTCCATTTGGTCAGCGCTGCTGAGGCTTTCCTCTATATGCTCTGTAAATTTCCCTTTATCTTCTGCAATGAAAGACAAAAACTCCTAATGTTGTACAATTTATGGATGTGTATGTGCCTCTTTGCCTTATCTCATGACTACACTCTGTAGCCATGGTTATGTTTAGCCCAAAATCACCACGGATATTTTCTGCACTCCTTTTATATTTAATACCTTCTTTTGTCTGAGAACAGTCAGAGCTGACATACTTTCATTCTGCGGTAACGTGCCGGGAGAAGGAGTCAACAAACTGGGCTCAAAGTTCATAAATAAAAGAGGAATTCTTTTGTCTCTGTGTCCCAATTACCATAAAGTTTGTCTCTTTACCTCTCAGTCCTTGAAGCATCGAGGGTCACACTTTCTCCAGCTACATTCCTTACAACTATGTGAATGCACACACCCATGTAAATACCAATCAGCAGGACGAGGAAGCCTTAAGTATCTGCTGGTGTAACCTGCTGGGTAAACACACTGGCAGATCTAACACCAGATTAAAGGATGAAAGGAGGAAAGGGGTGGACGAGGGAGATAGAGAGGGGATAGACAGGAATAAAGACTAAGACGGAGCGATGACGACAAAGATAAAGGAGAGTAAAATGAGGAGGGAAAAAAATTTAAGCATGAGATTAGTGAATAGCATAAGAGAGCAATGAAGGAATGCAGCAGAGCTCCATGATGAGGGTAGAGCCAGAATAAATGGGGTAAAGCTGACTGTCATGGGAGAGTTATTCTAGCTGAAAGAGAAACAGAAACTAAAATAACTTCTTACCAAATGGACGCCAGCAAACAATTAAGAATTTGCCAAAACTAACAGAGGAGTAGGGAGGTTATCAATATTCTTCCTGTATACAGTGACTGAGAAATAAAACCCGCGTCAATAACAAAAAACATCAGTATCAGGATTATTTTAATCTGTGGATCATTTTTCATGCAACGCATTTTGATGCTTGCTAGGGTTAGTCAAAATGTAAAAATATCACTCAAACTGCCAACTTGGCAGTTCCAACAAAAGATCAAGACAGTTAAAAAAAAGACACTGCTGTTTGTAGATTTAATGGTAGGCCTTTTTTTATTGAAGCAACTAACAACAAACCCATAAGACAAGCAGATCAAACAAGCAGAACTGTGAACCTCTGCTGCACCACTTCAGTGAGGCATCCCTCTCCCACAGCAAGCAAACTTCTCTCTGCTGCTTCTCTGTTCAGTTTGTAGCAGACAGAAACAAACAGCAGTACCTGTGAATTAACTAGTTAAACAGGCACAAAAGACCCGGTACCCCGACAGGCAGAAATAAGAAACATTGCACCATTCTCATCTGTCCAGCTGATCATTTTACATGTTAATCCACCTGGAATCACTGCAGAGCCATTTCCTTTTATTTTTGAATCTGATGACTTTCACTGGAATTTCTGCTCTAGATTTATTCTGATTATTCAGAATGGAAATGCTGTTTCATTTCTCAGTTCCAACACATTAGATTATTTCAGGGAGAGTTCAGTAGGGCCCATGGAGAGCATTACATTTGGCTCACCTTCCCACAAGACTTCACCTCAACCACTCATGCACAAACCTACATATGTGGTCAATCTATACACAAACACACACTCCTTCCTATCACAACATAGCCACCTACACTCTTTACATTATCTACACTGTCAGCCAAACACTCCCTCCTGACTACTAACTACAGATACACAGTCCACCAGAAATAGCAAGGCTTTCTAAACATGTCCATCCATCGTATTGCGAGGCAGGCAGAAATGAGGGAAATTATCTGAGTCTCTGTTTAGAATCACCCTGAGGGAAATATAACCAGAGAAGAAAAATCTCTTTCTGCGTCTGATACAGTGCTCTGGGGATAGGACCGGCTATGGGAGAGTAGTGTCTGACACATCAAGCAGGCAGATGGAGAGAAAAATAAAAAAAAAGGAAAGCAGGGGAAAAGACTTTGGAGGGGTGTAAAACCTCTTTATTGGCATCTTTGAGCACATCGTTAAAAGAAAGATTTCAATTTAGAGAGAAATTGCAGAAACTATCAAAGCAATAAAATACAGAGGAAGAGGTGGATGCTAAGAAATCTGGAAAAAATGTTCACTGTGTTTATGTTGCTTTCATTTGTTATTTTCCAGTTTTATGTTGCAGTTAAATGCAATGATATAATCACAGAATAAACAGCGATGGGGTTTCCAATCCTATTAAAACATGCATGACCTTGTAATATGTAAAACTGTGGATGATTGGAAGAATCATAATTACCATAAAATAAGTGGGAACAAATTTGTCCACTGCAGTGGTTTAGTGTGTTTCTCTTCAGGATGACATTGCAGAGCTCAGTCTATAAACAGAGATGAGCATCAAGTTCTTCTATGTTACATCACACCTGAGCATTGTATCTGTCAAGGCTGTTCCAAGCAAATGTTGTGAGCATGAGTGTGTGTTTTGGTCTCTGTGCTGTCACTAACATAAACAGAAGACATCTCATTTGTTCTCAGGAGAAATATAAACTGCACTATTTTATTGTTATTCTATTCTATTTGGTTTCAAGGCATGAACACACATATGGTAACTATTGGAAATGTTGATGTTGAGAGTTAGTGCTTGAAACTACAACGGTTATGAGGCAGCAGTAACAGAATGGGCAGTAAGTATGAGGCTGAGAGCCGACACAGCTACAGTGTGCAACTTAAACAGACCGCTCAGATTGGTTGGGTATGTTTGATATGTGGTACGTAGAATATGATGCTCAAACAACAAAGCTTGCCTGTGTGAACTAGCTTGCTGGAGTTGATTAATTTGACATAAAGGCATTCCCTTTTAACTCAAGGGGCTTAAAGAGGCAAGATAAGTACTATGGTTGTACAATATATTTTTATAAAAAAAGTATGTCTACCATAATACCAACATTGCAAACACAGTTGCATTATTGCAAAGTCATTTTACAGTAATGAGCCAAGTAAAAGTATATCTATGAGGGCTGTATTCCAATTTGAGGAAGATCGGCTTTGTGCATGTCCTCCTATGACTACATAGCAAGCGCAGGTGCACAGGTGGAATGCAGCCGTGGTTAATGCACCTGAAATTATCACCATATCATATTTCTAAGTGACTGCTTGTATTTCACAAGTAATATCACAAACAATTTTTAATAATCATACTGCACATTTTCCTACAAGGCAAGAGTGGTTGATTTATTTGAAGTTTTGTCAGATAAAAAACATAAAAGAAAATGATTTTCACAGATAATAATTATCAAAGCTTCTTTTTCTTACAGCTTCATTTACTTTATAATAAAACATGTATTTGTGCAGTTTTACTGACATTAAACAAATAATAATGAATGAATGTGCACTGATAGAATCTGGCACATGGATAAGTTAAAGAAGGTTTCAGTTTCAGATGAGTAAAATTAGTAACTTGAAAATTATTCTAAATACTTGTAGCTTAAAAAGCCCCCTTATTAAAGGTTTGCTTGTTATACATACAGTAAGTAAATGTAGTCAACCCATATCTTAAAATAAAACCTTTAAAAAGTGAATGAGCTGCTGTGTTAGAAAATAAATAGATAATTAATTTAACCGTCTTGATACTATTTAAGTTTAAAAAAAAAAACTTATGTAATAGAGGGAAAATGCCAATTATTTTGTATAAATATGAGTATTACAATCCAATAACTTGCTTCCTGTGCAGTGTGAAGCCTGCAGGCAGATCAGAGGCAGCATTTGTGTGGCCTTGAAAACACCTCCTCCCAACACACAGATTTTACTCAGGCATCCAAAAACTATTTAACTCTTCCAGCTATAAAATCTCCCCCAAAACCACAATAAACATTCTGAGCACAGATGGGCTGAGAGAGAGAGAGAGAGAGAGAGAGGTAGCAGGGGCAGAGGGAAATGGTACTGCAAAATTGAAATCTCCTTTGGTGACTAACAAAGCTCATAAACTTTAGAAAATAAATCACTCAGAGCAACATTCATATTCAAATACCTGTCAGGTCTCCAAGAGTAAATGTAATACAGAATGCTGCCTAGCCGACTGTAAAGAGAACAGCGATGGCATCTGCGAAGTGAATGAGGATGTCAGAGGCCAGAAGCCAAGCAATAAAAATGAATGAGGACTTGGAAGTTAAACAGAAGTTCATAAAGGTAGCAACAAACAACTGTTTCAGCATTCCCAGCCTTCGCAGAGAGGAGATCTACATGAAGTATGACATCCTTGCAAAACACAGTCAGCATTAACTTTTATTGTCACTGGGTGTAAAAGAAGGACAGGTGTAAGATGGCTATGACAAGAACATCTGGTAACCATAGTTACATCTACCAAGGGTACTGACTGGCTAGACATCTGTCCCACCAGCAGATGTCACATTGCAAGTCCCCTCAACAGCTAGCAAGCATGAAGACCTGCAGCAGGAAGGCACACTGCAGGTTGTTCCCTTGTTCTGTTCCCAATAAAAGAGATTTTACTGCAAAGGTGACCGTCCAGGAAATTCCAAATAATATCATGCTAAACGCACAGAAAGACAGATACACACTCACAATCTGACACACAAACGGAGACAGGTCATCCTCATAAAGTGAGGGGACCTATTCTGAAGGTGATTTGCATTTGTGGAGAGATCCGACTCAAGAGTCATCAGTCTACCTCCAGACTCTCAAACATCTCTGTGTGTCCTTCCTGTGGCAGCCAGGTCTATTAGAGGAGATGAAGAATCATATTAAATGCAAACAGACTACTGGGTGATCCATAGCTTGTAAACAAAGCTAAACATTTTTGCTTTAGTTTACAGTGGCTGGCTTTGCTGTAGGGAGAAGTTACTCCTAACCGATTTTCCCTGACTGTAAAGGTCTGTAAACAACGGTCAATTTCAAGTCCATCTTATGTGTCAATCATCTCACATTCCCCATGAACACAGAAAGAAAAATGTAAGAATGCTCTTCCTTTTGCTCCTGCCTCACAGGAGTCTCCTCTTCACCATTTTTGACTTTGGGGTCATATTCCCGGCATTATTTTGTTTTTGGGAAAGTTCAATCAGCTGCTCCCACATGTAAGCAACTTCCACTATGGTATGGTAACTTATACTAACTAACTATATACTAAAAGTTTTAGAATTAGTTGTAAAAACATCCAGAAGAACAGAAGAAATGTTTTAAAATATTAGTGTTTCCACAGAAAAAAGCTCAGCAAAACATCTCCAGACACACACACTTAGAAAGCCACTGAAAGCTGCTGCAACAGGCTGCCACTTATGTGATACCTTTCTACATCTCAATA
Source organism: Melanotaenia boesemani (assembly GCF_017639745.1). Classification (NCBI taxonomy): domain Eukaryota; kingdom Metazoa; phylum Chordata; class Actinopteri; order Atheriniformes; family Melanotaeniidae; genus Melanotaenia; species Melanotaenia boesemani. Next base: position 18,821,196 of record NC_055690.1, read on the forward strand.
AATAAAAGAAACTACTTGGTTCCAGTCCAGCCAACGAGCTGTGAGGCATGTCATCTTCTGGGACTAGTGTGGTGAAGAATGCCTGAGGAAGCTAAAAGGGGAAAAACACAATCAGCATGTCATAAACCAATCGCCATCTTATCATGAAATGTTGACAAACTCACGAATGGCAAACTTTTTGGCTGTAACAAATTCTCTCACCATCTGCTCAACAATGTTTTACAAAAAGGAATTTTTTAAATTATCATCTGATACAAAAGTCAACTCCTTTCATCCAAACTATGCACCAGTTTTATGTGTGAATAACATTGTTTTTCTCCAGAACTGACACACCACACATTACTCAAACACACAAAAAAGCTGCCTCAGCATATGCCTCTCATGAAATGTAATGCAAGCTGTTCAGCATCACAACCACATTTCTTTAGATGTGGGGGGGGCTATACAGAAAAAGCATGTCGCCATTTGTGCCCATGGGTGCCAAATTTGAGATTAAATGTGTTAGAGACATAGAGACTTAGAGCTATTACATTTAACCTGACTGCTTCGCATGTCACGTGCCTATCTCACAGAGCAGATACTGTAGATGGCAACAGGCATAAATTAGCACAGGCCACAAACACCACAGTGGTGGAAGTAATGAAATGAGGAGGTGAGACGCAGAGAGCAGAGATGATAAAACTATTCTAGATGTGAGTTTAGGCAAGAAAAATGAGGAAGGAAAAAAGATGCAGAGGAAGAATAAGACCAGAGAATCACTTTCGGCTCAGATGTGCTTATAAATTTCTTGCAGGTGTGGGACTGATTAAAAAACTTACAGGAATAATTTATATGCTTTTATCACACGGCCGCTTTGCACAGAATTGCTTTTTTTAATGAGAGCCCATTAATTCAACATTAAACAGAAGCATATAACCAGAAAAAGTCATGACTGACCACAAATAGTTTTGAAGTCGGGTTTTATGACAGATAACAGGCATTTACTGCTGATATGGAGTTATAGTTCAAAGGTGGCACTTTTGTGTTGTGACTGCAACCATCTATGCTATGGACACTTTTTTATCCTGAATATTCAGTAAGTCTCTCATTATCAACAACTAGCAAGAACCACATGTGATCTCACACTTTTACTACTGCTGCAAGAAAACAAACGATAATTCACTATAAATATCACACATTCCTGCCTAATTACAGAGAAAGAAAGACTTCCCACAAGTGTCTTCATCCAAGTCTCTTAGGGAAACTACATTCTGATCTAAAAGCTAAAAACAGACTGGAGAAAAGCAGGAGCTGCAGAAATAAATGGAGCATTGTCAACAAGTCGGAGGGTCAACATTTCCCCTGCACAAATCAATCACTGGCTTTATCAAAACACATTATTGTTTTGGTGCAGTGGTTCACAAATATTTTCTGTGGGGCCACCTTTTCATTGACAAAAATAATCTCAAGCATCCCCCACTACTAACCCCAATGCTTGCAAAGAAACATACAAAAAGATATGCCACGAAATAGTCTTTAGTTTATTAGCTGCTTCTTCGTGAACTTCCCACAAGTGTCAGTGGCAGAAGGAATTATCAAATCCTCTGCTGTAAGCTGAGACGCTTTAAACCAGGGAACTCTGCAAACTACTTCAGGTGAGTTGAGCTTTCCATTAGACAGATGCTTTAGTTAAACAACTCTGCTATATATGAAAACGGAGGAGTTTACTTCTAAAGAAATTAACAGGCTTTTCTTTGTGTTCACGATGAAAGGTCCCCAAGTGGCTTCATACTGTCAGGTGCTGATATTTTGAGACAAACACACTGGTCTCTCTTCATTACCCACCATTGGCCATTGCCATTACTTGACCATTACCTGTTTCAAGCCTAGGGCAAGATATTCCTCGTCATAGTATTTTGTCTTTTCTTTTGGTAGTTGAAATCTCTGTTTTTAAATCATCATTTGCCGATTGTTTCTGCACAGAAAATGATTCCCTTATCGATCTTATTCATAACAAATGCAGCAAGAGTAGTTGGGGTTAATAGTTGGGGTTATGCTTTGTTTTCAAACAGCAGTTTCCTGTAAAATTAAGCCAATAGTTAAGTGCTTAAAACTGCAAATCCTTGAATGCTTACTTGAGGTTGGCTTCAAAAACAAGCCAATCCTTATAAACCTCTATTTAAAACTCCATTTTAATACCAGCTTAAACTGTATTAATATATGAAATTATACATCGAAGTAATGGGATAGCTGCTTTGAGTGAGAAGTTAATGCAAGAATCTGTTACAACTCTAGCATGTCACTTAATAAAACCTGATGGTGACGGCTAAATGACAAGCCTTGGGCTTTAAACAGCAGTCCACATAGTGATGGGTAATGTCACAGCAGCTATGTCCATCTTTTTCATGCAGTCTGTGAGCTACACTGATTTAATAATCTCAGCAGAAGTGAAAAGACTAACCTGTCAAGCGACAGAAAAGGTGGGAAACTAAAACATCTTACATCTCATGGCTTACAAATGTATGTATGAGTAAAAATGCATGCAACAATATATATGTAATGATATCCTGCTTTGATTATTTAGCATTTTATAAAAGGCACCTAACTGAACAGTGGACTGCACATAAGTTATGCTGGACATATCTTTGGACACCACATTGATCAAGATATGATAATCAGTGATGATACTGATGTATTTTTTAGAACTGGAAAATGGCATGTTCCATCAAAACAATCACTTTATTGATAATTAACATCCAGATGACTTACTAATGTAATATGACACTGACATTAAATTAATCCGAAGTGAAAATAAACATCATCTTCAACAATGGAAGGCAATAGATTACAATGTTGGAAGCTTTGCCAATACAAGTCATACAGATAAGGACTGAAGCATACAGTAAACTCGTGAGGTCCTAATTATGCAAAACTGCAGAAAAAAAGTTTCGCTTAATGCTTATAATGCAGATTTATGGTGGGAAGCAGACTAATTATTGCACCTTTGCAGTTTTCATAAATGAACAGATGTAAGGCTAGAATGATGACTGTTTCTGTTAAGGACCCAGAGGGTTTGGCTAAGCACTTCTCAGATATCCATCAGCTCACAGATGTCCTTGTGCTGAGGACGAAGCCAGCCACTATTAAAAGTTGCTATGTGTATATAATAGAAAGGCTCATGAAGAGAAGAGAAGAGAAGAGAAGAGAAGAGAAGAAAAGAGAAGAGAAGAGAAGAGAAGAGAAGAGAAGAGAAGAGAAGAGAAGAGAAGAGAAGAATCTCCATAGGCTTGTCCTTTGGCATCTATTAGAACTGCATTTATCCTGTCGACCCCAACACCTTCCTCTGGTCTATTTATACACACACCTCCGCACGACTTCTTTGTGTGAACTATACTGCTGACATTTATGCATCTTCATTTTCTCTTGCTTTGCAGAAGAGGAAAAAGTAGGGGGAGTTTACAGGATCCTTTTTATGCAGACATAAAATCCATTGTCCATCTTTGAGATTTGCAAAAGGTTGTGGAAGCTCTGACAAAAGGATTCTTGAAATTTCAGACAGTAAAGGACCAAATCATTTAAAGATTCCTGGGACAAAATTTAACAATACTGCGTTTTAGAAACATAACCTGTGCCTCCAGGAATTAGTAATGTCGCAACTATTTATGCCAGGGGTGTCCAGTTCCGGTCTTTAAGGGTCACAATCCTGCAGGTTTTTGATGTGTCCCTGCTTCAGAACCACCTGACTCAAATTGATGAGTCATTGTGCAAAACTTATATGGCTGTTGGATCTATTTCATTTGAGTCAGGTGTGTTGAAGCAGGAAACATTGGAAAATCTGCAGGACAGCGGCCCTCGAGAACCGACTTTGGACACCCCTGATTTATGCAAATTCAGCCTATCCTTGCAATTTCGTAAATTCACCACAACTTTAATGCAACTTTGACAAAACTAAGTGCTCCATCGTGTTATCCAATATACGTACATCATGAAATTTATCTTCATGTTTCTGATTATCACCTTACCAATGTGTGCAAGAGAAATATGTCTCATCTAAGAAACACCAACTGTTGACAATATAGAACCAGACCTGTCAAATTTCCATTCATGTGTTTTTGCAAGTTTTTGCACAAACTACTCAAAATGCAACCTGCTGAATCTGATTTAAATAAAAGCTTTATTTATTGGATTTTTTGTATCACTTCTGTCTTTAATAACTGTGATGGACTGTAAACCTGTCCAGCCCCCCTACGACCCTGCATTGAAATAAGTGGGGATACAACACTTATCGGTCGGTCGGTCAGATAGATGGATGGATGGATGGATGGATGGATGGATGGATGGATTCCTTTCTATTGCAGGAAAAGTGTGGAACAGTATGCACCTGTTCCAGACCAAAGATGACCAACAAAAAAAAAAAAAAAAAGAATCTTGGCAAAATCTATAGTTATCTAAAAAAAAAATTATGCCATATCACTGAGGGTTCAAAGATAAAATTCTGACAGTGCCACAAATGTAGGATCACCATCTCACAAAGTTAATTCTGCTCAGACACATAAACCAGTCAGTGACAAAACAGCATCCATGATGCTTTTTGACAGGACATTGTCATCTTGGGAAAAAAGTATTATAAGCGATTATAAGTTCAAAACTAAAATCTGCGGACTGACAGGAGAAGCTTTGTTTTATGAGCCGTCTTTCAGTAGCAGCAAGTACAGGGATACAACATTGACAAGCAAAAGAAATGCAGCTGTGTTGAAACAGATTAATCAAAACATAATATTTTCCCATGCTTATTACTCTAAATCCTGGTCAGAGTAGATTCCAGCTAAATAAGATGACTGCTCAAACCTCATCGTATTTCGGTCCCAAATAGAAAAACAAAATCCACCGTCCTCAGTGTGTGCAATAACACATCCAAGTTCTACTGTAGTTAATATGAGGCTTTGGTAGAGTAAATTATTAAATCCTTTGGCGTTTCTCCAGACCATATTTCCTTCTAGAGCTGCAGTAGGATTCAGTGTTAGAGCATTTAGAGATTTTAAATAGACTATAGATTTTGTTATCATGCCCTACAGAAGCCCCTTTAGGTAGTTTTAACTGGATAATAAATTACAGTCTTTTTTTATAAGTATAATGCAGACTTTATTTTTAAAAGGATAATTTCTCACATATTTACCATTTTTAATGATAACATGTAAATAATGCTTTAAATGTTGAATGCATTCAGTCTAGTCATGTGGGAGAACAGCTGGTACCTATTTGCTGCCAAATCTGGATGTTTTTTTTAGGGTTGGTATAACAGTGGTGTTTCTCAGTCTTTCATCTTTGATTTTACTGTCACACACAGATCTTTTTGATCCATGTGCTTGGAAAAAACAGCATAATGTAGTAGGGTGAGAGAGACTGAGAACTGAAGACGGCAAGCAAAAGTTTCAAAACACAGGAGTGTGTTACTCTCCCTTCCCTCTTTTAAAAGTGGGGCACAAAAAGCCTAGAGGAGAGGAACTAAGTAAATGTCAGCTACGCCTTTCTTTCTCTGACACACACACACACATACACCTCAATCTTATACCCTCTCAATTGTTCATGTACTGCTGGGACTGTAATCTTCCACTGTGCCCACACACATCACACACACACACACACATTTGGCAAGTGTTCCTATTTGTATTCTTGCTATCTGCAGCCTGCATTCTCTGGCAGACACTGATATATCAATTGCATAAATATTCATACACTAGTCAGTGTGGCAGGTTCATCAGCCCCTTCGCTTTTTGTAAGTGTGACTGAACATGCATACACACACACACACACACACACACTGGTGATGCCTTCTTAAACAATGCCTGCCTTCCACAGGCACATGCAGTGTGCAAATACTGAAGTGCTGCAAGCTGCCACAGCGGGGTCTTCATCATAAGCTAATGAACTACACTGTGTCTGTGTGTCACCCAAACACACACAAAGAAGCGTCTCCATTTTCTCTTGTGACTGAAGCTACATCGAAGACTTCCTGGCTAACAAACTGCATCTATGTGAAAGACTTTTTATGTTCCTCACCTTCACTGGGAGGCTGAAACCAGAGTTTCCTTAAGTCCTCAGCTGACCTTCTGCAGCCAAAGATGTGGGCTACAAACCAGGCTGAGTTCAAGAAAAAGGCATCAGGAAATCTGTAAATAATTAACACGACCACTAATGAAATTCATTTATCAACAACTTCATTAGAGTGGGAGTATGAATCCCTCTCACTGTTATTTTGTGGTAAGCCATTAAGGTGCTGGTGGTGGAGAGACAACACGAGACCTCAGTCTTTGTGCATTTGTCATCTCCACTCACCAATCTGCCCTCCTACGTCTTCACGGATCATTGCTCCTATGCTTTATCTCATTCTCTCCCACATACACACATATGCTGTATGTTGCAGCCATTCAGCTCCTCAAATTTGAAATATCAATGTGCATTTCTCCCAACCTCAGTGCAAGCACACTGCACATTTATGCACTGACACAATATCGTTCAGTCAGTGAAACCTTGTTCTTTTGCATCTAAATCTCTTCAGCTTTGATTGAAGAGGGTGATTAATATTTATGCAGCTGTCAAAGAAATAGAACTGAAAACCCCAAGTATCTCTCACTACTTCCTCCCTCCTCCTTTCTTTGGGCTGATACACTCACTGCTCTTATCAAAGCACAAAGGCAATGTAACAATGGGGGGGGGGGGGGGGGTGAAATAAATGGGGATGGTGTACAAAGAGTGCAAGGGCAGTTTAGGTCTAGAGGAGGAAATCTAAAAAAAATTACATGAAAAAGGCAAATGTGACATATGAGAATTGCCACTATTGATACCAAAGTGTTAGTTTGAAAGAAAGCAAGCCAAGGTTTCCGTTTACTGCTTCTGTTGTGCCAGTGGTTCATTCAATCCAAGTGCTTCCCAGAGGGAAACAGATAGATGGGAAGTAAGGATAGATGGAGCCATTTGCAAACTGACGTAAACACACAACAGCTTACTGTTTCTCCAGCCCTTCGTTTATCTTATATTGCCCACTGAGCAAAGGTGAACAACAAAGAAAGAACTGTGTCATGACAAAGACACTCAGATTGTATACCACTAAACGCCAGATGTCCAAAATCCTGTGACTGTCTGCAAGATAAAATATTTACATTTCCTGGTTTAAATTCAAATTCAAAGTTAACATAAATTAAATCCTGTGATTTCTCTACCCCTCACAAATAATTAAAGAGTGTAATCACATCTACTTGATATAATCATGATTCTGTAAGCATAATTGCCATATTCAACTTCAGTCACCCATCTGAAAGCTGCATAATAAAACTGTCATAAATGAATTTTTCCCATGTTTTTCTTATTTATTTCAATGACATACTTTTTGTCCTTTCAGTGACACCATCTTGATGCACATCTGTCTTCTGATGTGGACGTGACACATCTTCCCAAGTAAAATATTTGTTTAGGAAGCCAAAAAGGCAACCAAACACTGTGGATGATGCATTTATTTATATTCCTGAATCATTTTTGATAAAGGGCTGCTATCCTTTAGGAGTGAGATGAACTCTGAATAAAAACATTTTTTTACAAATTTTGGATATGAAAAATAAAGATTTTAGATGACAGATGTATTGATATTTAAGTAAATTAATTTTTCAAACCAACATTAAATATCCAATAATGGATGCAGTTAGTTAATTAAGTAGTCAAGTAATTTTACTAGTTTATTCAAGTCAGGCCAAAAACATAAAATCATAACATCTGTTTCTCTTGCTGAATTAAACTGCCTGGGTTTGTTTGTTTTTTTTTGTAACTGACATATATTATATTTTTATTTCAGTTTGAATTATCTGTCTAACACTTGATTACTTAAAATGCAGAATAAGCTGTTGCAGTTTATCAAAGCCTCTTCTTCACTGTGTTGCTTCTTGAGTCGAAAGCCTCCTGGACTCCATTCATTCCTTCCTGTGTCCATCCATTCATGATCGCTCTCATCTCCATGCAGCTGGCCTCTTTGGCAAGATAATTTGTTCAATTAAACAACATCACAGGGATGAAAAATAACCCAACAGCGGGCATATGGCGCAGAGTAACTATTCCATATTTCACATTCTGATCATTTCTATATGCATTCAGCATGTTGAGAGACAGCAGGCAGTGGGCCTATAATTGGGGCATCCATAAATAAGGAACAGGGCGATGCCGCGATTTCTGCTGATTTGTTTTGCAGGAGATGAATGTGTGAATAAACTGATGGCATTTTATTTTAATAGCACTGCAGTTTGCTGGTATCCCTCCTTCCTCACTTCACTTTAGTTACCCCAGCACAAGCTGACAACTTCATATATTTATAATCACTGAGTCTCACGATTATGCACCCCTCCTGACACTCTGATTCTGGAGCTTCAATACACATCCTCCTCCTCCTCCATCTCAACCTCACCCACTTTATCTAGCTGTCACTCTGGAGACAGATGTTGGATTTATCACATTAATTACAAACTGCAGTCTCCGCAATCCTGGTCCGATTGGTGACAGGAAAAAAACAAAACAAAGAGCTTCCTTCCTTCCTAAAATATCTGCACCATGTGTCCAAGTATACTATAATCCAACAACAACCTCTTACCCTTCAAAATGAATTAATTAATAGTGCTTAAAATGTGACGCTCCTTCCTGTGTGTGTGTGTGTGTGTTTTTTTTAAAGACTGGCTTCTCAACATTTGCTCCTGCAACAGTGTGGTTTCCATTAATCATAAATTTAAAAACTACTACTATTACTACTACTAATAATAGCCATCATCAATGCATCACCTGTTTTGTGTACCACATACTAAAACAAAAACTGCATGAGCAGATAAACATATAGACCTTCATAAACATCAACACCCCCCCGAAAATAAAACTTGTTTGCATGCCTCTTCTCATCACACTGTGGGGAGTATTGACCTATGAATCAGAACATTGATTAGATTCAATGGGCTGTTGATATCAGGGGATTGTGAAGTGCATACTGAGGAGGAACTATGCATACAGGATGTACCAAGATAACAAAACTGAGAGATCTGTTCAGAAACTAAAAAGAAGTTAGCATGTGGGTCATACCAGACAGAGGAACAGAAACAAGCATCAGTTTTTGTGGCAGACTTGGGGGAGACAAAGCCATTCATTCCCACACACAGATGATACAGAAAAAAATATATATAATTATTATTAATAATAAATAATAATAATAAATAATAATAATAATAATAATAATAATAATAATAATAATACAGTGACAAATGTAAAAAAAATGCTCCAGGATCACCACCTTCTACACTATTCCTCCTCAATGTGGAAAGGAAGACAAGATATTAACTTAATTTGTTACAGTCTAATAAATAAATAAATCAATCAAACTTCCTATTGGCTGAATGATCATGCGATGATGACACATGCTTCTCCATGATGGCTCAAAACGTCAGCATGACCAAGTTCCCATTCAGCAAAATGAGGACAGGGTGTGTTGCCAAACATCAAACCAGGTGCCCACTTTCCAAAACAATCCAGAATGTTGTCCATCCATCCATCCATCCATTATCTTGACCGCTTATTCCATTTCGGGTCGCGGGTGAGCTGGAGCCTATCCCAGCATTTTAACAGGTGAGAGGCAGGGTACACCCTGGACAGGTCACCAGTCTGTCGCAGGGCCAACACAGATAGAGACAAACAACCATTCACACACACACTCACTCCTACGGAGAATTTAGAGTGTCCAATTAACCTAACATGCATGTCTTTGGACGGTGGGAGGAAGCCGGAGAACCCGGAGAGAACCCACGCATACACGGGGAGAACATGCAAACTCCACACAGAAAGGCCACCACCCTCAAGGTTCGAACCTCCCCCCAGCCGAGATTCGAACCGGCGACCTTCTTGCTGTGAGGCTGCGGTGCTAACCACCACACCACCGTGCACCACAGAATGTTGTCCAATAAAGCTCAAAACTACGCTGCAGACATCTGGGCCAGCCACATCCAATAAGCTTGACATGAAAAACATCCAAACACTCAGCTTTCATTATGGTCCAGCTAATAAACTGACCTGACGCTCACATTCTGAATCAGTGTGCCAATACATAAATAATTTAGGATTAAAATCCTTCAAATCACATTTGTTTACTTTTGTTCTCTTGAGATTTTGTACATTGTTGTCATGCCTGGTGAGGGATTGCCAGGGGGGGAGATGGCACCAGCAGGCATCAAGCTACAGAGCTTTAAAGCAGCCCAGTTTCCCCAGCAGGTGCAGTACCATCATGGAGCAGACCCAATCCACTCTGGCCTACTCAACATTTCCAGCCTTATGCACCACTGTCCCCTAAGGGACTGCCTGCTAAGAATAGAAGACACCATGAGCCTCTGCCCTTTTCTGTGTACATGGCTGTGGGCGAGTGTATAAACCATGTAAATCCAGATGGATGGTTATGCAGTATGTATATAAACAGTAGAAAAACATGCACGTACCAATTGAGACAGAACCCAAACATTTCTAAAGCTATGACAGATCTGAAGTTGAGAACTGACCTCATAGTTAATTAAGATCTTCACTTTACTTAGAGCCAAAGAATCCAATGATGCATTACATGTTCCAATAAAACATCTGTAAAATCAAACACGCTTTAGTAAAAAAAAAATCAAATAAAAAAAAGGCACAGTTCTATAGTTTCACATGCAAATTACTAATTTGTGAACTTGTGAATAACACACATTTACATTTACAAGTTGTTTCATGTCTTCTGTCACTGTGGAACAAGCTTTCCAAACTCGGGGCTTGGAGTGAGACAGGTAGGAAAGTGGGAATCATAGGAGCCAGTGTGTTTGGAGCATGACTAATGAATCTACTAAATGGAAAAAAAACAAAAAAAAAAACAAAAACAAAAACAGGATATCTTGGATGATGCTGAACCATCCTCGGCTTCTTTTTTTTTTTTTTTTTGCAAATCTGTAAACTTTGTGGATATCCAATAATTAAACCAGTGGTTCCCAAACTTTTTCTGCAGCTCCCTCCCGAACCCACTATCACAAAATAGTCTTTCATTTATTGGCTGCTACTTCAACAATTATAGTTAAAACTATGTCAGAGACAGTAGGAATGATAAATTCCTCTGCTATAGTGTGACGGGTTTAAACCAAGAAATTGCAAACTACTTCATGTGAGTTTAATATTTATTGAGACAGATGCTGGTTTAGTAAAACAACTGTAGTAAACTGCTATTTACAGCTGTTAAGTCATTTATTTCTAAAGCAATCAACAAGCCTTTCTTTGTGTTCAGGATAATAAGTGCCATTATAACTTGCCTGGCCTCATACTGTCAGATGCTGATATTCTGAGACATACAATACACTGTGGTCTCTCTTCATTACCCACCATTGACCATTACCTGGTCAAGCCTAGGGCAAGATATACATCATATTTTATTGTCTTTTTATAGTTGAAATGCCTGTTAATTCACTACCATTTGCCCATTGGTTCATTCACAAATTTGTCCATATTTTGCTAGGAGTGCAAGAACTGTGTAAGTTTTATTTAGCCCTGCTGTAACTGGCCCGCCACCCAGCTTGGGAACCACTGACTTAATCATATGTTAAGACCTGCAATAAGTGAATTGATGTGGCAATTTGAGACCTTCAGTGGGGGCAAAAACAAAAAAAGCACCAGCTTACGGAAGTTCAGGCTTTTCCTTTTTTAGTTTTTGTGGAATGACCGGAGCAGCTATTGCACTAGTTTGTATGAACTGGGGCTTGATTGCTGTACAAGATCGATTGATTTTACTGGTGTCCTGAACCTAGCATGACAGCCACCTCAAGCTCACTGCATTTCATAGCATACGTGTATCTACAAAGTCCCAAAAGAGCAGAATTTGTCTTTGTGCAGTGTGTCAGTCTCTAAGGAACAGGAGGAGATGCTAAAACAACAAAACATATAGTTTTTGCACAGAGCATTGCTGCAGAGCGTGTTCCAACCGTAAGAAGATGCAAAGGTTTCTGTTGCATGTGTGTGTTTGCGCATGCATGTGTTGTACGTAAAATTCATAAACTCGCCTCAGGACCAGAAGCAGCAAACTGTTTAATATTTCAGAGCAGTGATAAATAAGTCAGACTGCAGAGAGATAAGGTGACTCTGTTAGTATGGGAAATGGTGGTGGGAGGGAGGATAAAAAGGAGAGAAAACAAGGTAGAAAAGGAGAGAGGGAAATAGAGCAAAGTCAGGAGAGAGCCTCAAGGTGATGGAGCAAAAGGTCAGAGAAAACATGAAATCAGATATTTCCATTGTATTTCCTTACAATGGAAATATCTGCTCCAGTACATACTGATTAATTTTATGCTAAATATTTATTGAGGGATATTGGGTAGTCATTATCAACATTTTTTTAAATCCTGTGCAGCTTAAATGAAAATTAAGGTGTGATCCAAAAAAAGGAACCTTTGTTTCTTACTGTTTCTGCTTTCTCACACAGCACTTCCTTAACAGTTGCTGCCCTGAAGACACTTGGGGTGAATGATAGACTTTGGGGTGAATGATTTCTTTGGACAAAAGAGATCAGGAGAGGATCACAAAAAGAGATGAGTTGGTGAGGGGGCAGGGGGAGTTGATGAGGAGATAGGAGAGAGCTGAACAGACAGAAAGAAACAGACAGTTACTGTAGAGAAAGGTCAACTGAGACAGACAGCAAGTGTGAGAGACAAGATGAAAAACAGGACAAAGAGGCAGAAATGTGTCAGCTTTCTAAGGGGAGGAACTGCCCCATGACACCATGGTCTTCAGTCAGACAGACTTATGATTAAAAGATGACAAAACTTTACTAAAATTTTATAGACAGTCTAACATGCAGCATGTTGTTAGGTTGCTCTGTTTAGATTATCTGTCAAATGGCAAATAAAGGTGGTTTCTGATTAACAGGAACTGTGGAAAATCTTCAGGCTGCGAGCAAGGTGTTGCCACTCAACATCCATCCATTTTTATCCTCATCTCCTTAGAAAGAAGTAACTTCTTCCCCCGCTTTTCTCCACCTCCAAACAGCAGCTCTAAGCTCCCTCTTCTGCTATCATCACTTATGCTTCCGTATGCTTGAAGCATTTTTATTTCCAAGGTGTTTAGTCAGTCCCTCTCTCTCATCTTAGCATCACTCCCCAGCTGTCCTCTCTCCCTCCCTGACTCAGGGCCCTCCTGATACATGCTATAATTTTCTTCTCCCTATCCTCTCACTCACAATAAAGCATCTCTCCATCTCTGAACAACGTTAGCATAGCTGAAAGCTCTGCTGCTGCATGGGAATAGGACAGCATAAAGACTTTTCTAGCTGATAAACACATGCAGGTAAAGCATATAAACATACACAAAGACAAGGAAATTTATCAATATCTTGACAAGAAGACAGGGAGTGAAAAGTTAAATGAAGATAAAAAGACACAGATTAATGGGAAAAAGATGATTAAAAAAAAAAACTGAACCAAATGTCGTCCCAATCCCCCTGTTGGGATTAGTACAAAATCTAACCTGCCCTGCTGTCTCTTCTTTTCCTTATAACTTCAGCTTAGTGGCACTCTGAGGAAGAGAGTAGGGATCTTATATGAGCCTTGAGCTGTTGGCATTAGCTCACATCACTATAAGCTTCCTCTGCGCCACACTAATCAATTACTAACCCTGCTTATCTGCCTCTAAACTTCCCATCCATCCAAAGCCATCACAGCCCCATTGCCCTCAGCACACACTTTCTGCAAATCTCCCTAAACACAGACCCACTTACCAATATGCTGGATGTGAGCATGTTGTGCAAAATGTTTTCGTTTTGCTACTTTAAGTAAAACGGGGATGCTTTCAGAAACATTGTGGAGTATTGAACCAAAAATAGCTGGTGACAAATTTAATCTTTAAGCAGCACCAGTGTGTTTTATTTTTCAAGGTTGTTGGCAGGCAGTTTGTTCCTGGCATCTTGCAAAATTGCAACATTTCAGTGAATTTGGTCAAATTTCTTTATGAATTTGGTCAAATAAATTTTTAACTAAGAGTCATTATTCAAGAAAAATAATCCATCTTTCTTTCCTTGAAAGGCATTGAAAGAAACATCTTAATGATCTTCTTGGCCATTTAAGAGCCATATGTTATTTGCTCAATATTAGCTTTAAACAGCCAGTTAAAAATTTCCATTTCACTGAGGCTTATTTAGGTGGCTTGGGTCAAAGCATGTCAACAACCCATTTCAGCTTTCTGAATGGGGCCACTTTACCTCTTGAGGCCTCAAATAAAAAGCTATTGCAGCCAGCATATAGCCATGTCCTACAGCAGTCAGGCTGAAGTGTGGGGCTTACATTTATCCTGCTATTTGTGGCCTTTAACACGTGTTGTCATGCTTTAGGATTACAAACAACAAAATAAGATAAATCCAGACTGGAATCAACTTTAGTCCCATAGAAAGATTAAGTTTATTTGTTGCATCTACTCTGTTAACATGTTATTCAGCTTTTTTTCTTTTTTTTTAATCCTCTGTCCATATGTTTCTTTCCATCTGATTCTTCAATCTGATCAGTTTCTCTTTATGCTTACTACCTTAATCTGCACCCTACAAAGCAGTCAGATGGTTGGCTAGTGTTAGACTGACCCAGTACCGTTCTCAACAAGTGGAAACAGAGCATCACAAAACCTTGATGATGCCAAATCTCATGTGGACAAAATCGACACTTCATGGCAGAAATCCAGCAACAGCCTGCGAGACAAACAGCCATACATGCTCTGTCTGAGAATACATACAGAGCAAGCACATGTGTGAGTAAAATAACTCTGCCTCCTAATTTTAATCACAAGCACAAATTAATGACATTCTGTGGAGTCTGATCTTCTCTCTTATCCCGCGAGCCTTCGTTGCAGTGTAAATTAAAGACAACCTGACTCAGGATTGGTTCACCGCAGTTTATTTTGGGGTTTGTAGCTCACAGTTCTGCTCATGAATTGAAACCATGTGCAAATATCAAACCTTCATATCAGCTGCATTCCTCTTGTCTGGATGGATCTGTTACTGGAAGTCTGTCCAACACATTTGTGCAGCAGACTGGCTACAGTATGTACATGCATAACATGTGCAGAAATATTAAATTAACTAAATTTAGAACAGATAAAGCTCTTAAACTTAAAAATGCCTGTTTCCTTTTATGAGAATGCACCTGCTCCAACCCACTGGTCCATCTGGGCAGTGTGAAGAGAGGAAGAGCCACAATTGTGAGCAAAAACAAAAAAACATGGCTCAATCCCTTTGCGACCACAGTAACACCAGTGTCACTAACTCTCGACAGCTGCGACTTGCTACCTTCTCTCGGCCAACATTCTTCTCCTGCCGCCCCTCACTGCCAAGACAGCTAGCCGGCAAACTCCAACTGACTCATCTATTTTCTCAATCACACACAAACAAACAACTGAAGAACTGGCTCTCACACACAGGCTTGGATTTACAGAGATGAATTCAAATTGTGGACAGGCATTCTTCAATTTAAGCATTTTATGTAACAGCCGACTACGTGCAGAATGGCCCCCTCAGAAAACAAAGTGTAGATTAGACTGAGCAGTCGAGTCTGCTCCAGCCGTGTGATTAGACTTAGAGAGAATGTTAATCAGCTACAGATCACAAACACACAAGAATATGCAGTCTAATAACACTACTGCAGCCGATCACTGTTACATTCAGAGCCAGGCTTGTAGCTTTGCAATGTGTAAAACTGGATTTTAAACCTAAACGTCCAGCTCAATTAGAATGTATGGTATTTGAAATCAGGAAAACATCACATGAGATAGTACACTGGTGCACCACATGAAACAGCTGAGTGTGGAAAGCCCCCAAGGTCTGTGTGCAAACAGTGGGGGTCGGGAGAGAAGCTATAATGGGGCTGAAGATGGAGCGTTTGTTGCCCATTCATATACTGCCAGACCTACAGAGAAGAGAAGATGGTGACAGAGGGACATTGGGTGATGGAGGGGGTTGGCAAGCAAACAGAACAGCTCTATTATCAAATCCACCCTTCAGCACCATGTCAGCGAAGTCCAGCCCTGCTGGGAGACGAGTGGGTGAAGTAGAGGACAAAGAGCAGCTAACCCCCCCCAGCTCAAACTTTACAACAACTTTCCAGGCAACATCTCTGTCCACAAAACTCCACATTGCAGAGTGATGTGTGTGTGAGCAATGACCTTGTGACTTCCTTTTGCTTGGCGGAGGGTGTATATTTAGTCAGGGGATTTTAGGAGAAGTGACAGAGTGGGTGTTAAATTATTGAATAGTCAGTGCCAGCAGGGAAGGATGGCACACTGAGGCTGAAGAAGGTGCGCTTATCTGGTGCTACAAGCTGTTAGCAAGCACTCACATATAAGTCTCTAAAACCTGATCAATGACAGTCTTATTAACTCACTAAGTGCTCTTACCTTTCACAGCAAGAAGGTTTTAACAAGAAAAGTCATAGAGAAGTAAGAAATGCTCAGAGTTTCTGAACAAACCTCTTATTTATTTTATGGAAGAAGAAAATGTTAGAGTGGAAGAGATTACAGATGTTTACTACAGCTATAAACAGCTGGGTTGCTTGACAGGCATCAGCCCCATTCATCCATGCATATAGTGTGCTTTATTCCTTGAATCCCCTCCTTGGTCTTTTCACTACCAGAATAGCAAACCCCACCACCAGGGACAAATTACTGAAAGGTCAGCAGAGCTCTCTGGTCTCTTCTTCGCTGCACATTATCTCTCATGTGCTTTCTGCTTCACTTGACTTCAAGGCAGGGGGGAAATGCTGAGTGTCAGCTTTCAGCACAAATGACAGATGTGGCTACAGGAGGATAACTTTTATGAAGAATGATACTATCCATCCTTATCAGATTTGGTCAGCTAATGTAGAATGAACTGCTGGAGCTGCTAGGTATTCAGTACAACGCTGATGTGTCCAGATGACATAGACCATATCTTAGTCTACATGGTCTATGTACCAATATGACTCAAACTGTGTTGTAGCTAACAGAGGGAAATAGCTGGCAGATAGATGAAACAACGCCCAGAGTGACAGTTAAAACCAGCTTACTTATGTCCTGCCGAAGTTGATTATTTGGCCACTTTGACAATTTCAGTTATTCATTTTACAAATCCTTTATTTAACATCCGTTTAGATTTGTTATGCTCCTTAGGGGAGGACTCTAAAGCAAGACTGTAACACTTCTGGATCCACATCGTAATATATGCTGAACACAACCTGCTCCAGAGGCGAGTATAAGGTAAAATCAATTGAAAAAGTGCAGTCCTTTCATTGATTCTTTTCAACGATATTTTGGTAAAATAATTTCTCAGCTAAGGGGGAAATGTAATATATGCCAAACATGTTGAGGCGCATGTTGTCATGCCAACCAACTGAAGATGTGCAGTTAACGTAACACAAACTATATCAGTTGCTTTGCCACGAGAAAGTGAAGGAGCTCAACTGGTGATGCAGAAAATGCACAGGTTTTTGTACCTCTAATACCTCTAATCTGCTGCAAAGTCTGTTTTACAGGACTGGTGCTACAGCCAACAGTAAAGAGCTTAAAAAAAACTTTTGTTTGTTTTTGTATTAATCACAGCCAATACTCAATTGGTTAAAAAATTATTTAAGTCTGAATTTTCTAAGGCCATATTTGTTCATATTTAATATCACTTTCCATTATAAAAACATTCTGTCCTATTAACCAAAGAAGGCAGCAGTGAAGCAGTCTGTTATGTGCAGAAGAAAAACAAAATAACTTACTTATGGACACGTCCACAGAGCCCGATAAAAAGAACTGTAGTGATTGGACACTGACATTTATTATGCACATTCCTGGAGCCATTGTTGCCCTGGAGTGTCCTGGAGCTGAAAATCCTAACTTCACAATTTCTTTCTTTCAGCCCAGCACATCACGTGATTTTGCTTTATGGCACACACTGGCAACTGGATATCAACACACTGACCGTGGCTGATTCAGCAAAGAAATGCATAAGGACATTATTGGAGGAAGCAAAAAAAAAAGAGAAGGCAGCATCAGACTGACTTTTACTGGCGGGAGAGCGCTCAGAGAAGAGACGGGATGCAAGACAGATTTTTTTTTATACAGTATGTACTTTATTAATCCCAAGCTGGGAAATTCTTTCTCTGCATTTATCCCATTCCAGCACCCGGTGAGCAGCTGGGGCTTGGGGGTCTTGGTCAGGGGTGACTTTTACCTTAGTTGCCAGCCCAGGTTCTCAGCCCAGATTGGACCCAGGTTCTACAGACCCAAGTCCACCCCTGTAACCACAAGGCTACCACTCCCCTGTTGCCAAACACTGGGTTCGAATTTGGAAATCTGGTGATTGGTTGTTCTTTTTCCCAACCACTAGGCTACCGAGCAGCTACCAGGTACCGGTGTACCAGATTTATGTTTCGTCAAGCCAGCAGAAACACCAAAACCGAGCTGTTGAACTGGGATTACAGGATTCCCCCAAAAGAAAATCCCAATTTCTTCAACTTTATTGCCTTCAATGTAATTAAAAAAACTTAAGAGAATGCAGCTTCACTAAGCTTCCAACACACATAATTATTCATACACTCTCAAGCACACATTGGTGTTTTTGGTCCTTTTTCTCTTATCCTGTAACACCAGCTGTGCAATTAGTTGCATGCTGGGTCTTTCTTTCATCTCTCCAGTGAGAGCAAACTCAGACAGAATTCATACTACTTACTATCTAAGATACATTACCCAGCTTTTCTGAAGTAAAACACATACTTACAGCAAAATATATAAAATTCCAACAGAACACTGGCCTAGAAGTGGCCTTACTTCTGCAAACTGAAGGGAATTATACTGCTTCATCACTCTCAAAAGTCTAATCTGCAAATAATGAATGAATGGCTGATAAAGTTAAAAATGATAAATGCCCAGAATATGAACAAAGGGTGAACTAAGTCAAAGCCAGGAGAAGAATAAAAACAGACAGGAGCAGTCTAAAATGGTCAAAGCTCCAATGGTTAAGGTGTTATTTGTGCTTCTTTGCTCTGAGATCTCCCGTTGCCTCCTCCGCAGGTTAGAAACCATATCTGTCACAACCCACTCACAAACAAACACCGGTGGTTGAAACTACATGAAAGACTGAGCCATGATGGAGCAAGAAACTGACAGAATAAAAGCCAAAAGGATGGCAAGGCTGACAGAGAGAAGCACCCCACACTCTCCAGTTTAACCGGCTCGCATAGTGAACGTCTTCTCTGGGACGGTGAAGGGTGAAGTGCAGCTACTCTTTCATCCCAGCAGGAGCAAATAGCTCATGTTGCCGTTAAATGGATGGAAAGCCGAGGGTTATAATTTTCATGCAGGTTATTTCTTAAGTGTCAGCTAAAAATCAATTTTCATTTAACAGATAAATTCCCTTGCAGAGCCGAGATCTAATATGACTGAGACTGCCAAAGGATATGTGCACATTTAACACTGATTTTAAACTCTGGAAATCAAATTTACATTGTTGCATGTGAGTGGGTGTGAAATTGGGGGGAAAGGGAGATGTCTAAGTAGCACAGATTAATAACTGATCTGTAAGTAAGTTTCCACTAAGGACCAGATCACTGATAGAGGCAAACTATGAAAGGGTTTAACCCCCTTGATGACAATGTATTTGGTTTGAATAAGCTGAGTGTGCATGTGTAAAGAAACAAAAGACACTGACACTTAACTAACAAGCCAGCTGATGCAGCTAGTATTCCAGGAGTTGCATTGGAGCTACACAACACCTACTAAACTGTCACCCATCGACATGCAATGATGAAACAGACTCATGAAAACTTTTTAACTCGCCACTGATCCTTCTGCCACTTATTTTTCCATCTGTTTGTGATATACACATGCCTATTATATATATATATATATATATATATATATATATATATATATATATTCTTTATAAATACTTGTAGACTCATGAGAGCAGAGGGATGGCCAACATGTTAGCTCAGTGAAATCTAAGAGGGAGAAAGGACAAGAGAGGGAAGGCCGCAGGGGAAAGGGAAAAAAAAAAAAAACACAAAACAAAAACAGTCCAATGACCACTTTTGGTCAAAAGCTGCAGCAGTCAGCACCATGGCCTAAAATTTAATTTCCTTAAAAGAACAGCCACCTTAATGCCTATGGCTGCCTATTTTTAGCATATTGTCATTCAGCCTCAGACCGCAGCAGTCGAAGCAGGGTGAAGACTGCTGCTGCTGCTGGGCTGTGGTGGTCCTCACTAAGCGGAAGTGGCAGATCAAAAAAAGTGTGCAATGTTTAATGCAGAAGAGAAGGGAACTCAATTAAAGTTTGTGTTTTGTAATATATGCGACTCATTTTGTCATGGTTTTAAAAAAAAAAAAACCCACAATGCCAGAGTAGAAACACGTCTTCATGTGAAGTGTTTACTATTTGTAGCATCACTTTAAATGTTCTTTGTCCCTTTAAAATACTTTCAGGGTATCACTGTGAGCTATTTTTTAAAAAGATGTTCCATAGATGCCCCGAACACACTGCTACATTAATGTGCTCCTTCCATTCTAGGAGAGATGGAGGTGGGGAATGACTTTATATATCTGAGTGTTCAACGGAATAACTTATTGAACTTGAAATGCAATACTGAGGCTGTCTACAAGAAAAGGCAGAGCAGACTCTGCTTCTCCAGGAAGCTTTGGTTCGTCTTGTTTGCAGCAAGATGGTACATACCTTCTACAAACATGTGGAGGAGAGTGCAATTTGCTGTACAGGCATTTGTAAGGGGAGAAACATTAGGGTGAGGGAGTTAAAGAAACTGAACAAACTGAGAAAGAAGGCTGATTGTGTGTTGGAAACTATTCTTAAGCCTGGAACTGATTATAACAAAGAAGAATGTTGAAAAAATGTTGTATATCATCTACATAACACTGTTCATGTTCAGTCTGAGTCTTCTTCAGCTCAGTATTGGGGGGCAACCACACATGTCTTCAAAAGTCTATATGAAAAACTTGACAGTAATGAGAAAGAAAGAAAGCATACTGACTTGGAAAGTGCAGAGACAGACAAATAAGTCATTGACAAACCATTTCAGTCACACTATGCTGATGCTATGGATCTCAGCTAACTTTGTATACAACTCTGTAGCAATTCAATTCAACCTGCTCCCTCCAGCTATAATAATTTTAGACCAAGATAGATATGCAAACGTTTTGGAAAGGAAACACAAGTGATTGGTTTTAGTGTGATTTAGGCTGTAAGCCTTTTAAATAAAACAGTCTTGGAGTGGGAGAGCATAGGGCTGCAGCAACACTCCTGCTCCTGCTGCGTAGGAGTTTCTGGGCCCCTTCTCTGTTTATTCCTAGATACTCAGTGACAAATGTATAAGGCTGTATTACCAGCTACCATCTTACTATGTCTCACCTGATTAGTCCCAACTCATCTAAAAAATATCAATCAAATCAAGTGAAATCAGCTGACATTGTCCTGCCTTATTAGCCAACTGTGAAGCCCTGCCTTCATGAGAACCTGTGTGTCAAAATATACTTTCCACTCCATCGTCATTAGTTTATTTTGACCTGACTTGTTGCATAATCTGTGAATCAATTTAGATTTGATCAAATTAGCCTTCAGTAAATGTCTGGCAACTAGAAAAAAGCAATCCTAATAATAAGGACACAACAGCCAATTTTGTCACAATAATTATTAGACAAGTCCCAAATTAATAACTAACAGTAATATTTGATCTGCAAAGATTAAACCTTTTCAGGAAAAAGGCTTAACAGCTATAGCTCAATTATAAAACAAGACCCTGTACACTTATTTAGGGAATTAGCATAATTGCAAATACATATTTAATACTTCAGGAAATACAATTGTTGATCCTATTGAAAAGCTTCAGTCTTAATAAATACAGTTTCAGATTAATAATTTAAAGAAGCACCTGCAATAAATCAGATCAATTAAAAGGTAAATTTAAACTCATATGGACCTTAGCTTAATGGACCCCCGAGGTTCCCACACACAAGTGAATGTGCTGAAAATAAAACCCAAGTTTTATTTTAGCCCTTTTTCTTTCTTTCTTAATAAACCTGGCCTCATCACCAGTCTCACCTCTCCTCCGTGGCCATCAAAAATCCCAAAAATAGATGGGTGACTCCTGTTGACGACGTCGGTGAGCACCTCGAACCTGTCCTCCATGTGGTCTCTCCGGCCTTGGATGGAGTAAACAGCCACATTGTTGCTCTTGAACTCCCAGGTCTTGGAGAATTCAGCGTCCAGTACGTCCAGTCCACCGAATCGCTCATTCTGAATCATCTCCGCCACTTTCCCCTTGACCATCTTCACCGCATCACGGCTGGACTTGACGATGGTCTTCACTTCGTCCGTGTGGAAGAAGTAACTCCACAGAGCCAGGCTGATGCACAGCAGGAACAGGGTCTCCGGTCTGAGCAGAAAATAACGCATGATTCGACCTAACAGAGATAGCAGGGTCATTGTATCTTCTATCATTTATTTATCTACACGCAGGAAATCGCGGCAGTTGTGTTTCGTTTGCCCCCGCCGCAGATTTCACTCCATCCTCGTCAGCGTGTTTAGTTTCGCGGCTGTGAAATAGGTGCATTTAAGCGAGCAGGTTCAAACCGGCGGGAAGCATTCAGATTGCAGTCACTGAAGGGGTGTCACTTCACTGCATTTCTAACCCGGAGCCACCGAGACGGACGGCAGACTGTCACACTGTACGTAGACAGAACGGAGGAACAAACGCGGCGCTCCAGCAGGTTTCCTCTAGCATGTAGCCCCGCAGCAGTGAGCCACCAGCGGCTGTCCGTTGACCATCTCCTGCGCCTGGTCGCTCGTCTGGACTTCAGATTATGGCACTGTGCTGGATTGTTGACTGGAACAGAGTTGTAGGCAGAACCTCCTCCCGGCCAGCTCTGCTAGAATTCCCAGTCCTGAAAATAGCGTGCGTCGAAACCTTCTCATTCCCGGTGGCCACACTGACTGCGACTCTCTACTGCTGCTGTACCAAACCATGGTGCTGCCTTCAGGTGTAGCTCGTAATATCCTTCAAAGAAGTCGGTGTTGACCATAGTCGCCATATGAGTGCTGTTTAAAAGCACTTTATTTCACATTCGTTTTAAATCCAACATCATGAACAGTTGGTGATGACTTCCAGATACAGATCTAAAGACCCGACTGTAAAACCCATGCTTCGAGAAATATGAATTCCAACCTCAAGATGGGACGCAAAGGCGGTTAATAAGAAACATAAAATGACTCACAAAGGGGGTAAAATACCAGATGCATGCTGACAGATGTGAATCGATAAGAAACAAGACAAAAAAATGTGAAAGATGCATAAAATCGCAACAAAATGGTGAAAAATAACCCAAAGATAAAACGAAACAACCTAAATTAAATTGAATTTTTCATATAATTCACAAATGGCCATTAAACCATGTAAATATGCATAATAAATATGACTAGACATGAAAATATGATACAAAACTATGCCAATATGATCAACTAAATAAATGAGAAAAGTAATAAATTGGGACAAAAACAAAGAGGAAAGAGGTTAAAAATTACAGCAATGAAACAGAATGGTAAAAAAAAAAAAAATCGTAAAAGGACCACATTGAGACCAAAAACAAATGTAAATTATCTTTTTAAGACACAAAATGTCAACAGAAAGATAGAGGGAATGAAAATTTATTTTAAAAATTAAAAAATAGAGTATATCTCCAGGATGCAAAGTTGGAGACACACAACAGTTAAAATTTATGTTTGTTTGTTCAGTTTTGGTGTAGTCTTTAGTAACAACAATTGCAAACAGTTATGCTGTGATTAGAATTCAGTTAAATTAATTCTATTCAATAAGGGAGGTTAAAAAAGAAGAAAAAAAAACTGTTTTACCAAAGCCATCTTACTGTGCATTGCTGTCTTATTTATATTAAAACTTTACAATGTTGAATCTAAGTAAATAATTGTTAAGAAATATATAAATGAATATTTGTTTTTACAAATTTAGCTTTACTTTATTAATATAGATTGTCATTTTAGTTGTAATAATCAGTTTAGTGTTTCCTAACAGCTAAACACCCCCCACCTCACACATTTTTCAGAAGGTTTTGCCGCCCTTTTCCCAGTTTGTGCCCCTTTCTGGCCCTGGGTAATTTTTTTCTAGACCTGCCCCCTGTTTATGAGTCACCTCAAAACACCTAGAGAGCTCAAAGTGTCATAACAGTTGATACGGCAAGTTTTTCCATTAGATAACATCACATAGCTTTGTGTTCAATACAGACAGTGGGGTCCCTGAATAAACTGACTTGATAACTTATTAGACTGTGACCTTCTTCATACATATGGATGTAATGGACTGAATTATCCGTGGTCATGCAAATTGTATGGTTTTCTAAATAAAACCCCAAATATTTCAAGTTTGTTAGTAACTGTCCACACCACAAATCTGGTATCCAGGTATTAATGCAGTTGTATAGTAGTTTATTTGTTCAGACATTTTATTTGTTTAGTTCAGGGATAGGCAAGTTCAGTCTTCCAGAGTCCTACAGGTTTGAGATGGTTCCCTGGTCTAACCCACCTGAGTCAAATTAAATGGATCCAACAGCTTATCAAGTTCTGCTTTGTGACTCATTCAGGTGTGTAGTTACAGGGAAACACTTGTAGGACTGTGGCCTGAATGTGCCTACCCTGGCTTAGTGGCACATTTACCTTACTATGTGGAGGGGAGAGTGAGGAGGTGGAGGTGGAGGTCCAGCAGACTGGACTGGAGGATCAACACAGAGGCTTTGTACAGGAAGGTGATCAGCTGGCTCTATCTCCTGACGAAGCTCAGATCCTTTAATGTATGCAGCAAGCTGTTGGAGATGTTTTTCCATTCTGTGGTGACCAATGCCATCATGCATGCTGTGGTATGCTGGAGGAGCAGCATCAGCTCTAGGGATGCCAGCAGGATCAATAAACTGATCCATAAGGCTGGTAAGATCATTGGACACAGCATGGAGACACTTTAATTTCTCATTTTAAATTTAAATGATTAAATTTAAGTTAAATTGTTTAAGATGTCTAACGTCTCTGTACAGTATATAACAGCTTTTCGTTGATCAATAATTTGTGTTGAATCATCAGGTGTGTTGAAACAGGGAAATATCCAAAACTACTAGTCGACTACTAGACTACTAATCGAGAAACAACTTTAGTCTAAGAACTGTTCCTCTTCATACTAATAAAAAAAATCAAACGCTACATTTATTTATCTAAACTATTATTATCTTTGTATTTACTTCTAATTTAAACTTTATGAATGGATTTTAATGGTTCCCGCATGAAATTTATTCAGGCAA
Source organism: Melanotaenia boesemani (assembly GCF_017639745.1). Taxonomy (NCBI): domain Eukaryota; kingdom Metazoa; phylum Chordata; class Actinopteri; order Atheriniformes; family Melanotaeniidae; genus Melanotaenia; species Melanotaenia boesemani. The sequence goes on from NC_055690.1 coordinate 18,846,554, forward strand.
ACGTAAACAGTCCCGGGGTCCTTTAGTCACATGTGACGTCATCCAGCTTCCTCCGGTCCTTGGTTGGGAAAACGTGGAGGACTTCACTTGATGGTGCGTAGTGGATTTGTTAGTATTAGAATATTGTATGTTTGGTCAGCATTAATTTTACTAGTTGTTCTTTTTTAAACGTTTTTTTCTGATATTTTCTGCGTGTTTCTTCACGATTATCTCTTAGAGTAATTCCCAAAATGGCCAGTTTAGCTTCTAATGCTAACTGATTTAAATAGAGTATTAGCTAGGTTAGCTACGCAAATTTAACACTACTTCTTGTTAAATCTTAGTAAAACTGTCAGTAGACACATACTTGTACACTGCGGAAAAGAAAGTTTAAACCCGTTCTTAGATCTTTGTATAAATTAACATAACTATAATTTCCCCAGCTACAAAGTTTTAACTTAAAGAGAGTCACTGGTATCTGTCATGTTTCTGTCCTCAGACATTGCAGAGATTTGTCAAGCTGACAAGTTGACCACAATGGAGTACATTGAAGCCCCTGCGACCAGCAGCCAGGGGAATATGTAAGTAAAAATGTTTATCTTATTTTTTCAAATGTTATTTTTTATAAAATCTCCAGAAACTGCTCAAAGCCTCTGTCTCACTTATTCATTTATTTTTTTTTAGCGTACAATTGATATAAACCTTAACATTTAGTTTGTACTGTCTCTACATTATCTTTACATTTCCTGTTCATATGCTCTCCACTGAAGATGTGTCTATTGACGAAAATATTGCAGATATTTGAGATTTCATACGCAGCACCTCCGTAACAGCCCTGAAGTGCATATGTGAACAAGGCGATAAATACTGTTTACCATGGTCTGCAATGGAATAGTTATTGAACTTTGGGGAGGGGAGAGAGCTCAGGCCAGTTATTGCTAGGATTTGGGGGAACTTAATAATTGTAACTATGGGCAAAGTAATGCAAATGTAAAAACATTTAGGTTATAGCAAGAGATGTAAACTGTTATAGTATTAAGTGTTATTATTATTATTTGTTTTTTTTTCTCAGCCATATTGATATTTCTCTCCACAGCCTGTGTTGTACCTGTGGTGTCCCCATTCCCCCTAATCCAGCCAACATGTGTGTAGCCTGCCTGCGTACTCAGGTCGACATCTCAGAGGGAATCCCCAAGCAAGTCACAGTGCATTTCTGCAAGCAGTGTGAACGGTGTGTTTCATGCTTTTGTTTACAGCCATAAATTTTAAAACAATTTTTATTTACGTTGTGATGTTTTCATTGTTGTTTTACTTGTGATAAAGATTTCCTAAGAAATGAAGTTGTGAGCATAGATATTTGTCCTTCATGCAGGTACTTGCAGCCACCCGCCACCTGGATACAATGTGCTCTCGAGTCAAGAGAACTATTGGCCCTTTGCCTGAAAAAACTCAAGAGCTCTATGACTAAAGTAAGAATAATTCTCACAGACATCATATTTCCGGTACAAACTTAAACAAATTAAGAGGTCTCATTCAAGCAGTTGCTAAGTATAGTAAGAGGTGCTTAAAGACACACTACGTAACTCACCAACCTTAAAACTCTGTGTTCTGGACTTGTTTGATGGCACAGTGACATCTATTATGTGCATTTCTGGAGCTGTCGCTGCCCAGCAGCGTCCAGAGGCTGAGAAACCGCACTATGCAACTTCTGGCATACTGTCACATGCTAGCAAGTAGATATAAACACATTGGAGAGACAGAACAAGAGATAAGACAAGTCTGTCTTTAACTGGCTGGAGAGAGCGCACAGCACAGGTAGGATGCAAGATGGATGTGGAATTTGACCTTGATAGGGAGGCATCACTGGGTAAATTGCAAAAGTTCCATAGTGTGTCTTTAATATGGTCATAAATAAGAATAAAGTTTATTGTACACCTTACCATAATTCAGGAATTAAAAACAAAAAGCATTCAACATCACTTCTTGCACAGGTGCGTCTAATTGATGCTGGTTTCCTGTGGACAGAGCCACACTCCAAAAGGATCAAGATGAAGCTGACCATCCAGAAAGAGGTAAGATAACAGCGGAGGTCATCAGAGAGGGAGCGTGAGCTGAGGTTAAAACTGATTATTGGACTAAGATTAGTGAGATTCTGTTTAAACATAAGATGTATTTTTTGTGCTTATTGACAGTAGATTGTATTTGCATTGTTGTCCATTTAAATATCTGATGACTTGAGAGTTGCCTTTAACTTCAAACATGAAAACAATGATGCTAGTATTTGCTACACACATGTTATAAAACAATGGACTTGTTTACACAGCAGAGCAGGTCTGCCTGCTCTTGACGAGTTATGTGTTTGAGGTAAGTAAGTCTTACCATTGGCTGTCATCTCATCCACTTGACCTTTAAAGAGAACCCGAGATGTTGTGCTTATCAGTGCCAACGTTTTTTTATTTATTTAACCGTTATTTATACAGGTAGTCCCATTGAGACATACAGTCTCATTTACAAGTGAGACCTGTTTGTACAGACAAAACATTTAGCTGCAGTTACAGACAGTTCTAACAATACACAAGCATAAATTGATCCTGAACCTTTAATCCTCTCTGCAAATGGAAACAAAAAAAAAAAAATCTCAAGTGACTTGGTAAAACTGCAATTTTAAACACATGGATTTTGTCATTGTTAGGCATTTAGTTTGAGCATATGGTGTTGCTTGCTGTTTTTGCCTCTCCAGGTGATGAATGGCGCGATCCTGCAGCAGGTGTTTGTAGTGGAGTTTGTCATCCACCCCCAGATGTGTGACGACTGCCACCGTGTGGAAGCCAAAGACTTTTGGAAGGCAGTGGTTCAAGTTAGGCAAAAGGCAGGTAACTGGTCTGCTGATAGGTCAAATCAGTAAACTTAATTACTCATTTTGGGCTTTCTACAAACATTTTCATTAATAACTGAAATAATGGTAGTAGTTTCAATCTGACACTTGACTCTTGGTTGATGAAAGTTCCTGAACCACACTCAGTACTACATAGATGAATCCCTTTAAGATGACCACAACATACAAGTTACCACATAGATGAAACCAAAATTAGATTTACTGCTACAGAGTGAAACTTCAGTAATTCAAGAACAGTCTTGTGTTCAGGTATAGAAAAAACCTTCTAACCTCTAGCTAAACTCCCCTAGTAATTAGATGAGTCAACACCCTCTTGAACTACCTCATAATTGAGAACAAAGTCATTGAAAAAGCTTTTTGGCTTGTAGCAACTAACAATGCTTACATTTCTGTTCACATGTTTCTTGGCTGACCTTTTGACTGAATTTTTTTGTACTAAGGTCACTTTGTTCAAAACTGAAAACAAACAAAAAAAGTTCCTCATCTTTGATTGCTTAAATTATTAACAGGTGTATTTTACTGAGAGGTTCAAAGTATCACAGGTGTTCAGTTTTTTGTCAAGGAGAGATGAATATTAATAATGATTATTTTTCTTTTTCTTTTAGACTGTTCATAAAAAGACCTTCTACTATTTAGAACAATTGATCCTAAAGCATAAACTCCATCAGAATGCCCTTAACATCAAAGAAATTCATGGTAAGTTCATTTTAAATGTTGAATTTTCTTGAGTATATCTTCTTGAGTTTGAGTATATCTTTAAGGGGCCGTGCCTCTTGTTTTTCCCTCAGGCTTCTAGTTGCATTGCACTGAAAAGTAGGAAACTTGCCTCATTTGTCATCAGCAGAACTAATGTGGATTAAGGGAAGCAGAACATTATGATGCAAGTGTTAATTACCTCTTCCTGTATCAGCAAGCAAGCCATGCATGCACATCACTGGCGCCAATCACATTATACAACTATCCTTATGTGGGCCTCACAGGGCAAGTGTTTAGTATCCAGTCAGCATGCTGTAATCAGAGCAGACACTATGCAAGTTTCTTACTAATGCAAGTTCACATCATATCTTTTAGAGCAGAGATGCATAATATTATTGGCATGATATCGGTATCGGCCGATATCAGATTCAAAATTGAATATCGGCCAATCCACTGATATAATTAGCCTATAAAATAACATGTACTGGCAGAACATAATCCAAGTCTAACTTGTTTTGTTTAAAAACAAATTTAATGATTCAGTTTGACATGTTGTACATAATACAAGTTGAAATATTTTCCTTTTTTTGGACGAGTGGATTTTACCATTTTTTTTGTTTTCAGCTTTTTTTTTTTAACGTCTGCATTTGCTAACAGGCCAACATGACAGATTATGCAGAATAATACTGTATTTTGATTCCAACAGAGGAAAGTAGATAATCTCTGCAGTTAGGTGTGGGGTTTAATATTGGTACTGGTTATTGGCCAATACCAATATTAAATCGGCATATTCAATATCGGCCAAACGTCCACTATCATGCTTCCCTACTTCTTAGAGATGCTGAGTGCTACTTGCACACATGCAAATGCTGTGCATTAAGTAACGGTTCAGCAGCAGTTCAGCAGGAATGTGAAGTGGAGTTTGGCCCAATAGTGTAATTCAAATCATCTCCACATTTCGGCAGGACTTAAAAGGTTTATGAAGGTTACAACATGTGGCTGCCATATTTTTTTTTCCTCTTCATCTGCTTTCCTGTGTGTGTTGTTTGCGTGCATATGTGCTCTGCAATGGTGTTGACCTTGTGAAGCACGCCTGTGATGAATTTATTGGTGGAGTGTTTCATGGTGTTGCTTTGTTTTTTTTCCTCATAGATGGGATTGATTTTTACTATGGCTCCAAGCAGCATGCACAGAAGATGGTTGACTTCTTGCAGTGCACTGTGCCCTGCAGGTGAGTATTTCAGTCTGCTTATAAAAACACTGAATGCAAGATTATCAAACCGATATTTGTTGCATTCAGAAGGTGGCTTCACTCCAGGAATGTATGGGTAAATGTGGAAAACGTGCTAGCAGGCATTCTCTTATGCAAACCCATTATAAAGCATTGACATGTTATATTTATATCAGCACAGATATCACATTTATAAAAATATGATGCTGACTTTGTTTATGGATTTGATGGGCTCAGTCTATTTATCAGTTATGGTTTATAGATCTTATCATCTCACTGAATTCAGAGTTCAGCTAATGTTGATATGAATTTCAAAAGGTCAAGTAATTAAGCTGTACTTACGCTTCTTTTCATCTGTACAGAACATCTTGTTGCATTAGTAAATCTTTTGTTGTCATCTTTCCAACTAAAATGAATTGTGCTGTGTGACTGATGTAGTAATAATGGTAATAAATGTTTTCCATTTTATAAGGTCTAAAACATCTCAGCGCCTCATCTCTCATGACATCCACTCGAACACTTACAACTACAAGAGCACCTTCTCTGTAGAAATTGTTCCTGTGTGCAAGGTATGTAACAATCAGTTTTAGAGGTACAGTTTTTATTTTAGCATGAGTTCACTGTTGGCAGTTCCATGTCTGTGCTGCACACTTGATTAGCCTCAATTTTAATTTTAAGCCCTCAGTTTGTGCATATAGTAAATGTTAGCAAATTGTTTATTGTTGTGCTCATGCAGATGGAAACCTAAGTTTGGCCATGAATCTAATGTTTTAGTTGTTCTAGATGGTGACAAGCTGTCTTTCCATTACCCCTAGAATTGCTCAAAACCTAAATATTGCAATAAAAAAACGGTACATTTCGATAAACCTCTCAAATATCTCAAAAGTTTTTACTTTTTCTGGTTTTTCTGACCTGTCAATATAAAAGTATATCACAAACTTGTAATGGAAAGACCTTTTTTTGCATTTACTTGTCCCCGGACGTGACGCAGGGAGTCACGTGACCAGTTCAGATGCAGGAGATGGGAAAAAAAATAATAGTTTTACAAAGAATTAAAAATCTCCATCCTCCTCAAAGTGGAGGCGAGTTTTTATGAGAATAGCGGCTAATGCGCTAAACACCATTCAATGGAAACGCCTGCAAATCTTAACTGTACTTTGTAAAATTTTAGAAATACTGCTTTTATTTTATGAAAGACTAATAAAAACACAGCAAGTAACACCTGTAGGAAAGAGAATTCATAGACTGGGTATTAAAAACTAAGGTAAGGCAGATATAATGATTCTGGGCCGATGCTTTCAACAGCATCTTAAGCCTATTTGACATTTAGCTTTGGTTGTGTGTTGTAAAAGGCAGCAGCTTGGATGTATTTTCACAGCATAGTTGAATGATGGGGAACATGCAGGGACATGTTCTAAAAATGAAAATGTGCTTTCATTTAAGAGAAATACAATTTTGTAGTTCTGTTGCAGGTTCTTTTCTTTTTGGGTTACCTTAGCTTGACCCTAGGTTGTCTGTCTGTGTGCTGTTGCCAGGACAACGTAGTGTGTCTGCCACCTCGGTTGGCGCAGAGCCTGGGGAACATGAATCAAATCTGTGTGTGCATCCGTGTCACCAGCACCATCCATCTCATTGATCCTCGAACCCTGCAGAGTAAGTATTTGTACTGCCAGAAAACTGATGAGTCCAAATGACATCAAGGTCTGTTTCAGTTTAAACTCTTCCTGTTGAGAAAGTGATGATGTCTCTCCTGTGAGCTGCTCCAAATTTTATCAAGTAGAAGTTGTAAAAACTTAACTTCAGTCTCAGGAGTGATTGCAGCAGCCTGATGGCTGGCAAAGATGTGAATGTGAGTGAGACAGAAAATATGAAGTTTTATATTGCCTGCGTAATGATGGATAATGTGAATGTAAACATAACTAAATATTTTATAAGGGACTATGTACAATTTAAAACATAAGTGTTGCCATTTGATGCATTGTGCCCTAGTTAACCTTAGGCTAACTCTATGAGCATAACTAAGAAGTAGGTAGGCCATGACATGCATGTATAATCATCAAGAATGGTCAATGTAGAAAGTATTATGATACTATTGTTATATCGTACCTAGAAGATTGTTATGTTTGAGTTGCAGATCATAAGTTTTTCATTAAAATTTTAAATTTACACTTGAGTTCTTTCAGTCAGCACGTGTTTTTAAATTATTATTAAAAACACGTGCTATTTTACTTGCTAAAAACTGGTAGTCTGTTCAGCATATTTAATGATAATTGGCAATTAACGTAATTTCAGCTGGTGCTGTTCATTTGCTGTATAGAGAGTAGCACATCATTCCAGTCCAATTTGTTTGGACTGTGAACAGAGAAAAAACTATTTAAAGACAAATCACACTCAAGTTTTTGGCTTTTAGATACAGAAATTTGGCATATCTTGAAGTCTGTATTTTCAGAAAAATCTTACAAGAGTGATCAAATTAAACTATTACGGCTTTAGTGACTAATCTTATCAAAATATTACTGTTATTAATGCATAAATAATCTCTAACATCCTAGTTGCTGAGGTGGATGGGAGCACATACTGGCGCAATCCCTTCAACAACCTCTGTAATCCAAAGCAACTTGAGGAGTTCATCGTGATGGACATCGACATCATCAGAGACCAGAAGCTGGGAGCTGGAGCTGGTATGAGGTCCAACAAGGTAAGGGGTGTGTTTGCTGGTGCAGAACAGATTGCATTATGGGGGAACATTACTCTTCTCTTGCAGTAAAATCAATAGCAAGCCATTACATTATCCCTGAACCTGTATGTGGGATTCAAGCCAAAGTAACAACCTTTCAGGACTTTCTTTTGATGGAAACAGGATTCCCATCTTCCTTTTGTCTGAATGTTGTGCTATTATCGGTGCAACTGCCTCAACAAACTTGGGGGGGAAAAGAATAAGAGTAATGTTGTTAAACTGGTTTGAACATTTCTGTTCTCCGTTTGTGTGTGTTCCAGCACACCTTGGCTGAGGTGTGGGTCCAGAAAACATCAGAGATGAATACAACTCAGCAGTATCACTGTCGCACTTTCCTGGGCCACCTGCTCAATATTGGAGACCTTGTACTGGGGTGAGTTTGTTAGATTGATGAGAAGTTTAAGATGTTGATCACAGTATAGTGAACTTTGAGCTCTAGACTTGGGCCCTGTCCCAGTTCTTGGCCCTTCCGCTTGACTGTTAGCCCTCTGCTTTGTGCTCTTGTTTATTCAATGGATTAAGGAGCAGCGGATGTTTTTCCAGCTGATTCAAGATGTTGCAGTCCATTTTCTTTAAAGATTAAAAAAAACATTTAGCCATACCCAGAAGGGTCATATTGATCTCTCACACTGCAGGTACGACTTTGCCAATTCCAATATCAACGATGAGTACCTGAACAAAATGAACCCTCACCATGTTCCTGATGTGGTAAGACTCTGCTGCGCTTCACTGAGCATCCGTAGTTTATGCAGTCCAGGATGCAGATGATGCTTTAATTGCATGTTGTCCACTTGAATAACACTGACCTCTAGTGGTAACATAAAATACTGACCGTAGAATTGATTACATTCATGAAGAAACAAATTCCTACACATAAATGCTCGGGGGGGGCACACATTTGAATAGGCTGTTATATTTCAGTTTGTACATAGTGCATTTGGACTGTTACAGGTGCTGATCAAAAAGAGCTACGACCGCAGCAGGAGAGTGAGACGCCGAAACTGGAAACTGCAGGAGATGGCCAGAGACCGTGAAGGGATGGACACTGATGATGAGAGGTAGCATCATTACTGTATGCTATTGTTCAGATGCAATTTTTTATTTATTTAAGCAAGAGTGCCATGGATGTGACTCAAGAAGAACTAAATATTTTACCATGAAGATATTGTTGAAACCAAGGGACGTAGCTTAGATTGTGTTCTGTACAAGTTGCAATAAAAAAAAAAATCTGGGTAAATCATTTCGGAGACCTGAAACTGTGGCTGGTTTGCTGGTGAATAGTCTCATGGTGTGTCAATAGAATACCAAATATTCTGAGGATGTTGTTTCACCTGTTGTCTGACATGGATTTATTCTTACTCTGATTTATTGTTTTCAGACAATACCAGGACTTCCTGGAGGACCTAGAGGAAGATGAGGCTTTGAGGAAGAATGTCAATATCTTCAGAGGTGAGCAGCTTGGGACTGCAGGCTTTCTTCTGTCACAGTGTATTGACAACCTTCAAGCCTTCCTGTGATATTTCCATCACCAGCTAGGGAGTTGTTTTCCTCCCAAAATCTGCTCAATTTTCTTACAGAACTTGTGTCACTTTATTCATTTTGGTTTTTTTTTATTCCAGATGCCTCAAAGATCCCAGTGGAGAGTGACACTGACGATGATGGAGCACCATGTATCTCTCTGATGGAGATGCTGGAAGAACTCAGCTTGTCAGATGCCACGGGTGGAGAGGGCGCTGACATGATGACAGACTAGCCAGTTGTGCCACTGCCTTCATGGCACCACTGATTTGTTAAATACAAGTCTGGTGGTGATACAGTGATACTTTACATGTCTGATTTTTGAACTGGCACCAGACTGAGGACTGACTGAACCTCTGACAGATAATGTTTGATGCCGATGAAATCCAGATTTTCTGACTTTGATGACTCGTAACAGTTAAACCCAATAAAGCAAGAATAGAAAAAAATTCAACTGTTTCATCTTATCATGTACCTCGGCTACCTAATAGCAGCAGACTGTCCTACTTTGTACCTTCAAGTTGCCATTTCAGTAGCACTCATCTCTATGTAAAATTTCTGATTGATATAGAAATGGAGTGCATGTTAACTTTATCTAAATAAATGTTTGAAAAATGATTCTCTTAGACATTTTCTAGAAAAAAAAAGAAAGAGTTCTGTTGACATCCACTAGAGGGAGCTTTGTGAAAAGAAAAGAAATGGGAGGTAGTTCATGTAAATGGCCACTTTCAGTAAGCTGAGCCAGGTGAGTTAAAAGGAGTCATTTTGCTGTTGTGGGCAAAATGCAAAACCTGTTCATCCAGAAAGAGAGTAGTATATGTGCTGTAATATCTGATTTAGCCTGAGATAAGAGATTTAAATATTCCCTGAATGGTAGTTCACACCTAACAGTATTTATTGGTACATACATACCCAGATCAAGATATTTTCAAGGACACATTCACATCTCTTCACTAGGAAAACGCTTCAATGAAATGCTTTCAAAAAAGGTTGTCAAGCTTTTATTCATATGTTCTTGAAAAAATAACTCACATTTTCTTGTTGAGATTTGCTTTTTTGGCGTAGATTTGACATTCTGTTAGATTTATAGGGAGTCTTAACTTTTGGTTTAGCAGAATATGTCAGGCATATAAAAAAAACTTGAACAAAAACTGGAAAACATGCTAAAAGTCTGTAACAAGAAAATGGATAATCCCCTTGAGACGATATAACTTGTGTTTTCTAATAACGTGTCAAACAAAGCTGCTATGTGCACAACCGCTTCTGCATCACTTGAACCAACTTGAGATTTTCTTTGGTTGCAGTCCAGATGCCAGCTGAATGAAATGCTCTGATATTTATGAATTGATTTATGGAAATATTGAGATGATTATTTACAAAGAGCTTCATAATGTAACTCTTATTCTCCAAAATAGAAATGTTTATGCTAATCCATGATGAAATTAGATTTTGTCTTCATGTTAAAAAAAAGTTAGTTTTGTGCCATCAGGTTGTTTGTTCTGTCTACAGTTTTGAGTCTTTATATAAATCTATACTCCAGGAGAATGTGTGTATCACTGGATGTTTTAGTCTTTGTGACATGCCTCACATTTTAACTTAAGGAGGGTGGAGGAGAGCTTGTCTCATTTTTCACAAACTTGAGCTGGTTGTTAACAGTAATCAGATCTACTTGGGAAAGTGAATGAAGTGAATCCATGCAGTGAGTGTGTGGAGATGTGTGTGTCTGTGTTTGTGTTGGCCTGACTTTCTCACTATTTATGCACCGAATAAGTCGTATTACATACAGGCTCAAATTTAAAGAAAAGTTATGCTCAACATGAGCTTAGATTGTGGAGGCTGGTTCTCTGGCTACAATTATTTCTGAACCAATTTTTGCAGATTAGGTCAGAATAACTGTAAAGATGCGTTATTCCTGCTACAAATATTGTGCAGTGCTGTTTAGCGTGAGAACGTATGGCCCTGGCATCATAAACCAGTCCGCCCTTATTTTTTTCTGACACTAACCAAGTCATAAAGTGTATGCAGCTGGTGCGCCATGTAGGCGCTGCCAGTGTTTAAGCATCAATAATGTGTCAGAACAGAGCTGGTCAGCAAATCTTACATCTAGGAGATAAGGTTTTATCTGTATGTTTGATTGAGTCCCCAAAAAGGGCTGTTTGTTGATTGTTGTGCCACAAAATGAGGGGGGAAAGTAAGTGAGATAATTAGCCATTCATAATTTACAAAGCTGCTAATTATCGCACATCTGGTTGCTGCTGCATGCCTCAAGAAATGTTCTACAACAAATTATATGATGAAGATCAGACGTGTTTGTGAAAGGTTCATTACGAGCAGTAGTCCGCAGGAGAGTATTTTCATATTCTGTGTATTATTTTCTGCTTAAGCACCTTCATAATCGAAGTAAACAACATCCCGGCTGCGGTGCAGAAATAAGGTTTCTGCGCGGTCTTTGCTGGGTTCCCATCCCGCTGCTGCGGACTACGTCAGAGGAGGTAGCTGCGACGCAGTGTCTCCTGCAGCATGGTGGGACAGATGCGCGAGGGATGCGACACGCGCAGAAGAAAAGTTTAAAGATGCAGCACGAATCAGTTGAGATTTCATGGCTGAAATTGAGCTGCAAACACGGTCGTCGACTTCTGCAGACCCTCTGATGTCTCCTTTTTATTTATTTATTTTTTGTTTGTTTGCTGCTGTTAATGCACACCACCCTCATCATACAGCGCTCGGTCAGTCCATCTGTGAGCCAGGTGTGTGTAAGCTAGAGTAGTGGGTGTGGTGCCATTTTCATACTATCTGTGGACTGTAGGATATATACGCCAGAGGCGAACTGGTGAGGCGACTTTTCGTTTACACCAAGCAGCGGAGCAGCAGTGGGACGCGGGCTGCAGCTCGTGCTGTTGTAATCTGTCATTAGATATCCAGGGGATCTCACATCGGCTGCAGAGGTGAGTCGGTACATGGATTCAGTTATAATTACACAAAACTGGCTGTAGAGATCACCGAAGAGCTGATTAATCCCCTTTAATCTATTTTTTGTAACGCCTATATGCACACATAAAAAATAAGCTGGCTGCACAACTTCAACTTAAATTAGCAGGTTTTTCAAACCAAACGTTACTGAAATTTCTTTTTCTTTTTAATAAAGTCTTTAATTTATTATGATTAGAGGATACAAATTAAGTGTATTTTTCTTCTGGTCACCCTGCCAGAGCATATTTATTTATTTAATTTATGCTTAATCCTGCAGAGAGTTCTTTAGTGCATCAATTCTACATTAAGTATATAAAAATAAAAATAATAGCCTCCACCTGTTGGCTCCAATCCCCACTGCTTTTCATTAGACAAAGGTACATGAAGTGCAAAACTGTGTAAACAATGTTCTGAGATAGTTTGTTATTTTAATCGTGTTACAGTGGTTGTTTTGGTCATGTGGTCTACCATATGAGTGAGCGTTCCGTCGTGGTTCATTTATCTTGTGGTACAGCAAACACCTGCGTGGCAATATGTGCCCCGACAAATTACTGTTTCTGTGTCAAGTGGGATCCATGGGCTTGATTTTATTGACGTTTCTCTTCCCACACAACTGAATCTTCCATGCAGCTGAGCTTTGCTTGAAACCTATGATTGCCCTTCAGGGGACTATGGGTTTGGAGGTGGTACAGGAGCCTCCCAGTTCCACTTCACACTTTATTAGTAAGCTCACAGCCTAAAGGACCTTTTCTTTTAATTTGAGGATTATTTTCCATTGTACTTTCTCAAGATAATTAGACAAGCAGGGCAAACCATATCTCACTCTGAGTATGAGTATATTCATTATTTAAAGGTTAAAACAACGTGAATCATTATAGAAAAATATATAATAAAGATTATTATGCTTTTTAGGACGTCTTTCTGCTGAATTTATCCATAAAGGTTTATTTTTACAAGCTGATTTAAGAAATGGTTTAAATTTAGATCTTATGTTACTTTATTCATAATCTTCAGGGGAAAACAAGTGGTTTGAAAACCATAGAAATATTTTCTAAGAGTATTTAAAGTAGAATAGAAGTAGCTATACAGTCAAATGAAAAAGCAAATAATGATCAAAACCTCAAAACAAAACAAAACAAAACAAAAAACTCTTTCCGTTACAATCTTTCGCATTTCAGGAAATAAAGAGACTATCAGGCGTTTCTCAGGTCTAAAAGTTAAGTCACTGGAAAAATAAATGAATAACAGCATATGACACATTGATTTTTATTTATTTATTTTTTGTCATTTATTTCACACAAACTAAAACAAAATGCAGAACCAGTGTGTGGAAAAAGTGAGTACACCCTTACTGTTGCAAAAATCCAAGAGCATCATTTCAGACTTGAGAGGCCTGAGCTTTCATTTCACTACAATTAGAAAAAAGACTGAATAAGCATGGCCAGTTTGGAAGGGCTGCCAGGAGAAAAGCCTTTTTCTCTAAACAAACATGGCAGCACAGCTTAGGTTTGCAAAGCTGACAATTTGGGTTTGTTTTGCAGCAACAAGACATGGATACCTTGCAGTCTTGGAGACGACCTTGAACTTCTTTGTGTACCAAAGTATGTTATAAACAAATGTGAGGCCATCTTTCTGACTGCCTATGTAAAATCTTAGAATTGAAAAAGGGTGTACTTTTGCTTTATTTAACCGTACTTCAACCTTAATACTACCTTGTCTACTGTATGAAGAGAATTTGTGATTCTTCTTGGTTTTGTCCTAGATTTTGTCATTGGGTGAATCAAGGTTGTGACTGTGCTCATACATTTTTACCTTTGAACTGTGTCAAATGACTGGATTGTTTTTATCTGTGAATAAATGAACGTTCATCTAAAAAAAAAAGATTCAGTTTACAGTAGACAGCTTGGCTCTCTGCATGATGGATTAAACATCTTGCAGAGAATAAAACTGATAAAAAATTATAATTTCATCATTTTGATCCAGCGTTCTCACCACAACTATTTGCTATTATGCTTTAAAAGTTCTGTACTGGTATGGCTGTATGTCATGAAGTGCTTCAAATGTCCTGTAAAAAAAATCCTTTTTCTTTGTGCTTGAGTCTCACAAAACACCACCTGTGTTTCTCCTCCCTACAGTCTGCAGGATGAACTTCAAAAACATGAGAGAGTACCTGGCTTGGCTGTACTACCAGTACCTGCTCATCACTGGCATCTATGTCCTGGAACCATGGGAAAAATCCATTTTTAACTCCATCCTTTTCTCCGCCATTGCCATGGTGATCTACACCTCATATGTTTTTGTACCCATCCATGTGCGGCTGGCACTGGAGTTTTTCTCTGGGATCTCAGGTGGTCAGCCTGAAAGCACCATGGCCCTGATGAACTAACAGAAGTGCGGATGACTGAAGAAAGGAGAGAAAGAATGGGTGGATTAGCTTAAGTCCATAAATAATTTCCTGCATCTCAACTCCTTACCTTCCACAAAACCTTGAACCCATCTGTACACATTTAAACCACTCAGTCACACCAGCTCAGCAGGACTAAAAACAAGAAGATCTTACTGGAAGGATATGAACATCAGAGCCTTGCCATCTTCTTTTACATCCCACATACTATGGCCTTACCTCATAGTATTAGACACACAATTGTACCTTAATTTCACAACCTCGCTGTGAAATGCCTTGTGAAATGTTTGTCTATATTGTTTTCTACCACTTGTCCTGTGTGAATGCATAACACCTTCAGGTTTTGCATGATAGGGTCAAACGTGTGGTAAATTTGCATGCTTGTCTAACTACAAGACACCCCTAAATGATTGTCTTCCCACAGCTGTAAGCCACGATCTTTAGAGGGGCATTTCAGTCATTTCATTTGTTGCCTTCATTAGAATTTGGGCTTGAAGGAGTAATTATGCTTGATAACTGAGTCACCCAAGGTGTTATACACTGCCTGGCCAAAAAAAGTCACCACCCAAAAAAGGTCACACACTAATATTTCGTTGTACTGCCTTCAGCTCTGATTACAGCAGCATTCGCTGTGGCATTGTTTTGATAAGCTTCTGCAATGTGACAAGATTTATTTCCATCCAGTGTTGCATTCAGGATTTTTTCTGACCACATTTCTTCCTGGAAGACGATGGTTCCCCACAATCCTTCTTGTTTTAATAATGCGTTGGACAGTTCTTAACCCAATTTTAATAATTTCTGCATCTCTTGGATGTTTTCTCTGCTTGATGCCAGTGATTTGATCCTTCTTAAACAGACTTACATCCTTTCCATGATCACAGGCTGTGCCTTTCCACATGATTGTTTAAGAAATGAGAAGCTACTCATTGCATCACTTATGGTTAAATAACTTGTTGCCAACTAAAAGGTAATAATCCATGCTGTAATTATCCAATAGGAGGCTTGTACCTATTTGCTTAGTTATATCTAGGTGTTGACTTTTATTTATTTATTTATTTTTTGGCCAGGCAGTGTAACTGTGATAGGCAATATCTGGCTGTGACCAAAATTGACTATAATTATTAGTTTATGGACTCTGAATCTGGAGAACCCTTTAACTTATTTTAGATTAAAAAAAAGATTACTGCTGTATCAGTGATGAAGGAAAACAGCAATAATTAATAAATGTCTGACTTTATTTACAGCTCAATACAGACCAAGGCCATGTAGTGAAATATATGGACAAAAGACTTAAAAAAAATCTCCCTTCAGAGTCACAGAAGATATTTTTAAAACTAAATCTTTAAACTAATGACATGTACCTTTAAAGTATGTGTGGGTTTGCTCATCTGCTTGAATCTGTGCTGCAACATTACCTCCACTAGTGGGTTTCTCTCTGATAAAAGGTGTTTAGTAGAAGTCCTTTGACCTTTTTAACATTGTCTTGATGTTAATGTCTATGACTTTGTATAAGTGGTAAAAACACTACTACATTTTTTATTTGCTTTTATGCACTGTAATGCTGACTGGCAGGATGCAGTGCACACTGTATGTAAACATTGTGCCACTTGTCTGATAAGCTGATGGAAAAACCCAAACTATGCAAAGAATGTTAAAGCATCACGATCAAGGCTCTTGTACACCGTTTGCTCAGAACCTACACTTTATTTACTAATTTACCCGTCAAAGTGAGCGATAATATAAAACATCAGTAAAGATATGTGCCGGGCCCCCTCTTTATCTCCAGTTTTTTACCTATTGAGATGTCAGAGAGGCTGTTCTCGGCAATGGGCATGAGCAAATATTGATACAGCACACCCATGTATTCTACTCCTGACTTTGTTGATGACATAGCTTTACTTAACTGTTCCTGTCTGATACTCCTGGCAAAGTGGTCTAAATGAATAGCAAAGCTTTACAAAAACACAGCCTTCCCAAACTATAGTTGATCTATAGAGAATAAACCAGAGAGAAAAACATGTGTGATGAGCATTGTGCAGTTTAGTTTTACTTTAGTTTAATACTTAAGATCATCTTGAGTTATTTATGCTTTGGATCAAGGGCTCACTGATTACAAGTTAAACATTATCTTTAAGTTAACTTTATTTATACAAAGTCATATATTTATATACAATGGTAAATGCTTGGCTAGTTACAATGTCAGTTACCAAACTTTTTTTAAAATTGTTATTATTATTTATATCTGTGTTCTCTTGTGGCCATAAATGACACATAAATTTGTTCTTTATTTTGTTCCTTCACCTGAAAGTGCTTTTTATATTGTCCCTACATTGTATTATATCCCTTCCCTTTTGATAAACATTGGCATTTGTATCAGACATGTTCAGCAACAAGACTGAAGAGCTCTCTGAAGGGCTTTCCCCCTCACTGCTCACCATGTTGATGTTTTATTTGTACATGATAGCAACACATCACTGCAACATTCACAAATAAAGACCTCTGGTGATCCTACTCTTTGTCTTATCTTTGTTTACATTTTGGCGTGAATGTTTGGCATCCACATTTCTATTGAAGCCTTCAATTAAGTACAGCAGATACTCTGAATTGGAAAAACAAATGGAATATAAAATCATACAGGGTAACATATATTTGACCCCAAAAAATAGACCACATGAAGGGTATTCACACAATAACAGGCAGAGCCATCAAACCAGTTCTCCCAAATTGGAGTAGGAATGAATATCCAGGAGCTCTGCTTTCCCCTAATGCACACACCTGGTAACCTGCCCATACCTACAAAGCTTTGACCTGAGGCCGACCACAGCTGCCCCCTTTGTTCCCTCAAGTACAATAAAACCTAGTTATTGTAGAACACGGTGGAAGAGACTCTAATGAAATTACAAGTAGTGTTTGTGCTGCATATATGCAACATGACAGCATGGATGGCGGATCAGGCAGCACTTTATATGGTTAAGCTGAAGCACAGGGACTGACAAGGAAGCTATGCTTACAAGTTGTAACTGAACACCTTCACCTTGTATTTTTCCAGGATGGTGGAACATGATAACAGCAACACCCTCAGTTGTCAACCCAGAAATCCAAAGTCATCCCAAATCCAATCAAAAACTTCTTTCCTTTTGTTCTATCCCTTCTTCTATTTTTCTTGCTTTTTACTCACTTTTTATTTTCTTCCACAACATAAAAAACCAAGGTTCAGCATTTCCTTATCCCAGCTTGTGTGATGTAAATTTTGTTTCTGCCTCTCCGTTTTTGAGATAGATTATATTTATCTGACTAAGAAGCATCCTGCAATAATTGTTGAACCGTGCCTTCCTACAAATGTGTGTTGCAACACAGTAAATTTATCAATGGCAATAAGCATAATAACCATTTAATCACAACCTCACATACACAGTCAGCAACAGACACACACATCCCTAATTTCCTGTCTTTGTGGGGACTTTCATGATACAATCCCAAACCTCAAAGCTTAACTATCACAACAAAATGTCCATCCATAACATTTATCCTAATCTGCTTCATGCATAAACCTTAAAAATAAGCTTTGACCCACAAAAACACACATGAAAATGTAAAAAATTACTGAAAGCTTGAAAATTACTACTACAAAAACTTTCTCTCTTCTTGATTAATAAAGTACCACTCACCATCTCACCTCCATAAAATCCAGAAAAATATTTCGGAAGGTCGGGTCTTGATGTCTTGTATTATTCTATGTAAATGTTCAGGTTTAAGGCTAATACTTAAGACATTTTACATGAATGTATTCAGGACTGTATTCCACATTATGCTGATAATATCAGTACATTTAAATGATGAGTTCCTCTTGACAGCTCTTAAGCAAATGAGATCAAACAGGGATTTCAAACTCTTGTCCTTGATTGCCAACCTTCTACAGCTTTCAAGAAAACAATCTGTTGGATCCATTTAATTTGAATCAGGTGTGTTGAAGCAGGGAAACATCTAAAACCTGTAGGATAGTGGCCCCAGAAGATCCCCAGAGATCCTTGCATTACAACATCACCAAACTAAATTCCAAGGATGACAATACATTCAACTGCAAACTGTTTTCACATCATTTTATTTTACAACTCAGTTAACTTATTTCTCTAAGCTCTATTAACAGTTTGTTGCAATATCGGCACATTTGAAAGATTTCAGAGAAAGTTGATTTTGTTTCATATTCTTAAAAAATAAAAGTGTTATCCAGTTAACTATCTGTATTGTGAATTTGAATTTGAGTTTTTAAGCCCCTTGCGTAAAATTCTTTATCATCAAAGGAAAAAAAAACCCCAAAAAACAAAGGTAGCACCTGGGTATTACAATGCAGCACTATTTAACAGGTTTGTTTTGAGGGAACACTGTTTGTCCTACTGGGCGTGTGCCTCTTTGTTCCAGGATGGACCTTGGTCAAACATTCTTTTCACTGTGTATTTCTTTGTGATCTTTCAGATGGAATTTTTACGCAACAATTTTTTGTTTTTACATTAAGCCAACATGGGGATGTGCTTCACATTTTATATAAGATTCTTATTTTGTTCCAGCTGCTTTTAAACATGCCGTGGTTAGGCCTCTTCTTAAAAAGCCTAATCTTGAATTATCAGTGTTATCAAATGTTAGACCTGTTTCCTACCTGTCCTTTATGTCAAAAGTTTTAGAAAAAGGGTTTTTTATACAGTTACAGTCCTTTCTGGAAAACAACTCTGTTCTTGAGAAATTTCAGTCTGGGTTTAGGTCTTGTCATAGCACTGAGTCTGCTTTGCTAAAGGTTCATATTGATATTGCGTTGTCTGTTGACGCCAAGTGTCCTGTTGCCTTGGTGCTGTTGGATCCTACAGCAGCCGTTGACACGATGGACCACTGTGGTAGAAATTTTATTTATTATGCTTTATATACATTATAATCACACCTGTAATCATTTCCTTTTATTATTCATTCCTTTATTCATTAATTTATTAAGTGTATTCATACTGATTGTTCCTATATTACACTTTTTACACTTTTCAACATTTTGTCTACGTTATCCATTTGTGCATGCAGTGTGTTTTGATTTGATGCTGTCTTGTAAGTTCACTGGATAGACGGAGTGACCCCATCTCCTCAGAACTCTGATAGTGGGGCAGGCTGGTACTCGTGCAGACGCACATAGCTTAACTCCTTAAAGATAGCATAGGTTGTTTATAGCACCAGCCTACAGATTTACACACCCAGCTCCAGGGTCTGGGGAAGGGAGGTTCCACTCCTGGCCTTATCTGTTCAGGATGACCTTCAATGGTAAACAGAAAGGTATAAAACTTTTGTCTGTCCTTGGTTCCAGCAGAGTCCTTGACTTACTCCCGTGGATCAGATAACTGCTCTCACTTGCAAGCAATTTTGTCTTTGTTAATTTTTCTTTAATACATTTTGTTATACTTTCACTCATTTCATACTCTTGATAATTATTTTTTCTACAACACCATACAGTCCCCCTGTCACCCCTGAACACTATGTTGGGATCCATGGCACAGCACTTAAGTGGTTCAGGTCATATTTGTCCAGTATAACTTTTTCTGAGATGACTGATGATTTGTGTTCTTCTTGTGCTTTGCTTTCTAGTGGGGTTCCGCAAGGTTCTATTCTTGGCCTTTTTTGTTATGTTACCGCTTGGGTCAATCATAGCCAGGCACAAAGTATCTTTTCATTGTTGCACAGATGATTTGCAAATCTATCTGCCATTGATGCCCAGTAACGGACAGAGCACTTTATGCATCTGCATTGCTGAAATCAAACAGTGGTTAGCCCAAAGTTTTCTACACATAAATGAGGCCAAAACTAAATGTATTGTGTTTAGTGACAAAATATCAAATGGATTTGCCACCTTGACTTTAACACCTAGTCTAATGCCAGGAATTTGGAAGGGGCCATAGTGTCTGCATCTGGCCATAGTTAAAATGTTTCTGAACCATCATGACCTTCAAAAAGTTATCCATGCTCTAATTAGCTCTAGATTAGATTACTGTAATGCACTGTATGTGTCTCCCAGTCTTCCCTTCGCCTCCTTCACCTGGTACAAAATGCAGCTGCCCGGCTTTTAACTGGCACCAAGAGAAGGGAGCACATCACTCCTATCCTTTACTACGTCCATTGTCTTTTAGTCCATTTTAGAATTGATTTTAAACTTTTAATGTTTGTTTTTAAAGCTCTTAATGACCTCGCCCCATCTTATTTATCTGAAATGCTAATGGTTCGTGAGTGTGGCAGGGCTCTGAGGTTGTCAAACCAGCTGGAAGTGTCCAGGTCCAAATTTAAACACTGGGGGGACCGAGCCTTTTCAGATGCTGCAACCAGGCTCTGGATTGAGCTCTCCACTGACACGCATCTCATTACGGACCGGGGCCTTTTTAAATCTAATCTTAAAACTTATTTATTTAGCATGGCTTTTAACACCTAGTAGTGTGGTGACATTTCCATTTTTCTCCTTTCTCCTTCTATTTTTTATGTTTTAATTATTCATCTTACTTTTACTTATGTACTTGTTTTCTGGTGTGTTTTTAAATAGTTGTTTTAATCTTTTGTAAAACACTTTGGTTCACCAGTGCGTTGTTGTAAAGTGCTATAGAAATAGAGTACATTTACACTTACATTTACATTTACATTTACATTTACATTTACATTTACATTTACATTTACATTTTACATTTACATTTTACATTTACATTTACATTTACAGTTGATGTACAACAGGGAAATAGAATACACTTAGGGCTAACCAAAACTCTTCACAAACCATTATCATAGATTAGATAACACATCTGGGTAAGTAATAACTTATGTGGAGCATTTAATGGCATGAACAACATATTACATGTGGTGTGAGGACACATTCATATTTTCGTTTATGTCTGCTTTGTGTAAACATATTTTCTTTGATCTCTGTGTAATAAAACAAGCTTTGTGCTGTGACATTTAGAAACATACTACAGTGATTGATATTTCCTGATCAAACATAGAAAGGAAATCCATATTATGACACACCTCAGTCAACAATATGAGTTATGAATGAGTCAATATGAAAATGGGAGTGGTTTACAAATTCCTGAGTCCGGCAAAGAGTCAGACCACAGCAAGAGCCAGACCTAGCAAGGTCAATGGACTTTCACCACAAATGAAAACAGAAAGGGTTCATTTAAAGAAGTTTATAATCTTCTCGCTGTCATTATGAACATCTGGATATTTTAGTTAATCTCTTGTAAAGCATATTTTTTGTGCATGCTACAGAATTATTACATGTGTTTGTGCTTGAGTGTGAGAACATGCATCTATCTAAAAAGTTTATTGAAGTATGAAGAAGAAAGAAGTCGACCATCAAGGACCCTAAATAGTGAAACACCATTTCCTTCATGACAGGATGTAATGGGAAAAGAACCAGAAAGCATTGCAGTAGGAAAATCATGATTCATTTAAAGTTAAATAGGTCTGGAGATGTTTTCCAGAATGAGGTGATAAATATTCATGAAAAACAGGGAAATTCATCAATGTGTGCAAGTTGCTGTGAAGGAGTGTTTGACTGAGTACGGACAGTGTGAAAGGAAGGGAAAGAGACAGGGTTTTGCAATATTTATTAATTTTTTTCTCCAGTAATAATAAACCTGTTTGATGTTTATTTGATTCACAGGTTTTTAAGTGAGCGAAACGTTGGTACTGAGAAGGGAAAGTAATCAGCGTGGAGATGAAAATGGTGGAGATGGAAGAAAAAGTGTTTTTTTTCTCCCTTTCTCAAGGTGTCTGCTCATTGATAGGCACACAGCAGTAGTTTGTGTGGTAGGTTCTATGAAGTTAGAAGAGTCGAGTAAAGACAAATGGGATGTGTTACAAGAGCATGATTTATCTTTTAATAAATACAGGCGTCTTGAAACATAGCAGCATGCACCAGCAGTTAGTTTCCTCTACATTTTGTTTGCTAACAAATAGAAATAACCCATAATTGCTCTGGAAAAATGTTTTCCAATGTATTCAGATAACCAAGTGTGAATCTCTTCAAGTAGGGCTCAAATGTATGTAGCTTAACTTTCTTAGTCTTTTTTTACTTCCATCTGTATCAGTAAAGTCTGGGATGTAGAAAACAACATCGGACATACATGATTGTTCCGCCAAACTTAAGGCATTACACTGACTGCCATTCATTGGAAAGTAAAATCTAAATCTTAACCAGAAGTCTGAAAATTACAAAAACTTAGTGCACACATACAAGTTACACAACATCTGGAGGAACGTAAATGCACTGATGTTATATTTGGAGTTATTGTGTAAGCATGAACAAGTCAGAATGTGTACAACTTTTCTTTAGCTAAAAATACTATGTTTATCTTTAGAGACAAGCAAGACGCCTTAGCATTGTTATTAAATTAAACTCAGCAGAAAGATGACTTAAATTTATGTTTGGTCAATTATTTCTCCCTCGTAATGACACTGTTTGATGTTATATTATACATAGTGGAAATGCTCGAGTAGTCACCTTTCCAACTGGATATAACTTGTTGAAGCTGATCCCTCTGTGGAATTAGCAACACAGCTAAACGCGAGTAGTGCCAGCAAAAAAGTGTCAAAATCCCCTGCAATATTCTCTTGCTGGCATTTAATCTTGGCTTGAGTTGCTTGATGAATATGACGATTGCACTCTCCCACAGTAATTACTTAAAAAACAACACATGTGTGCCATTTTTTATACTTCTTAGACTGTCAGGACTCTTTGTAGTGTGTGGAAAATCCATACAGAACCATAACAGCTTGGCACCTCTTCCTCATGCTGGTCATATTTTACTGTGCGATGATGTAATAGTTTGACATTTTGGAAATAACCTTATTTGTTTTTTGCAAATAGATCAGTCTATAAAAACAGCAGCTGTCAATCTGATTAATTCAGCATAAGGAGTGAACACAGGGGGGAGCTATTCTTTGTTAACTTCCATGAGAAACTGACAAAATCCACCTTACAGCTCCAGGTTTGGTGGCCAGTTGTATGCAATTTTATTTTATAGAATTTTATTTAATTTTATTTATTTATTTGGGCCTGGAGCAGTTTTTTCCTCTCACATTGTCACATGCTACAGAGATGTAGTGGGTTTTTAGTTGTTTTTTTTTTTGTTTTTAGTGGGTTCAGTTTGGTTAAAAAGCTTATTTGGTTATCTCTAAACAAAGACAAACTGTTTTTTTTTATCACATACCAGTCTTTAATCAAAGTGTAAAGACTGGTATGTGATAAAAACACATACCAATCACATACCAATCTTTAATCAAAGAGTCATATGTGTTTTTATCACATACCAGTCTTTAATCAAAGTTTTTCTAAGTGTAAGAAAACAATATTACCTTGAGAAAAGCTGAAAGAAGCAAAGAAAGGGATTGATACACAATAATTATGGACCTCTGTCTTTGAAGAAATTAAATAAAAACTCACATTTTCATTCATTCACAAAACCAAAATACATTATTTATACAACCGCAAATCACTGATTCCTCTATCACACCTCCTCCATGGTTATTATATGTGAATAAAATAAAATTGAACAATGAACAAGCATTTTCAAGTGTGCAAAAGGCCGTCATGTTTGCACAACCAGCTCAGAGTGCATTAGAAATCCACAAATGAGAGACGCTTGTTAGAGAAAAAGTGGCAGCAGAAAGTGTTTTTCTTTGTCTGACTATGTAAGAAGTATTGCCGCTGCCAGCAGGTCCCTTGCCAAAGTCATTAGCTGCTAATTCTGTAGGGTTTAGATTTTCTTTGATAAGAGCCCAGAGAAGAACAAAAAACTGTCTATGTCTTTAATTGTACCTTTGAGCATGGCAGGGGAATAATCATAAAGAGTAGCTGCTTGCTTTGTTGGTTACTAAACAAGTCTCTCTGTTACTGTCTCACTCTTCCCTCCCTAACCTACTCTATACACATTCATGGCAGCTTTGGGATCTCCTTTACATGAATAGGGTTAATGTAAGGTAATACACCTCCATCCATCCAAGTCATCTTAGGTCTACTCTCTGCTTGGCTGCACCCGCTGAGTAAGTTAACTCTTCCTTATTCGTGATGCTACAATGTGTGTGGATGGAGGCTGAGGGCAGAGCCGGTGCCAGCATTAAATAAATAGACAGGTGAACACCGTCTGGGTCCTCTGTGACCAGCTGGGCACTGTAAACTGACCGCTGCTGTTGTGTGTTGTCTGAATGGAGCTGTGAGACGATGTTGTTGAGGTCAGGCATGGAGAACCCCAGAGGAACCTCATCTCTCTTAGGACTCCACCACATATCTTACAGTCCATCAGTTTGTCTTTTATGGAAGGAGGCGTTAGGGACCCTTTACCCAAGCTGATGGGAAACTGGAAGAAAAACGAGCATGTAAAGATGGCTGAGAGGAATGAAAAGAATAAAACATTAAGAGAGGATGGGAAAAATGCTTTAGGCAGAAACAGTCCACTGGTTTTAAGTAGCTTTCTTTTCATTCCTTCATTTCACCAACAACCCTCTCTGTTTCCCTAAATTTAATTTCCCGTCTTCCTGCTCACTCATAGCTAGTCACAGATCTCTCTGTGGATGTGAGGCCTTTGGCAACTCAGGCATGTCCACTACTCAAACATTCTTTGTCACAGGCAAGTCAAGAGTTTCAGCTAGACAACTACCAGAAAATCACTTTTCTGCAAAAACCTGATGCTATCTCATTACACTGTAAGAATGAATCATTGTCCACTCACACAACCATAGTTAACAGATGTCGCTGCCAGGAATCTGGAGAGTTCATGTGCAAAAAAGTCCGTCACAGTGATCGGGCAAGTATTGCAACTGCACTGATTTAAGGGTAAGCTGGTTCGTTAGAAGAAAGAGCTCAGGTTTAGCAACTGCTGAGTGGTTATCAGAGCCCTTTAGGCTAAAGCTTTCTCCTGGATGTTCACCAAGTACTGGTAGATTGAAAATACTGAGCTCTCTGTGCTATGTGCCAGTTTGCAGATTTAGTAGTGACTCATTGTAATTAATTGGTGTAGAATTAGTCATTAACATCAACTCCCAAGATCCTGCTTAAACATGCAAAAAAACAACAACAAAAAAAACAACAACAACAACAACAAAAAACAAAAACACAAACAAACAAACAAACAAACAAAAAAAAACCACTGAAAATAAAAACACTTAGCATGTTTCCACTTGCAGCCATATGACTGCTGTCCAAAGCCATGCTTGATAAAAGCTGCTGGCCCCTGTCACAGACTTCTTTTTGCTTGGCTTTGTCTGACCATAAGAGCCTGGGTAGAAGGAATGCTTCCCATATCGGGTGACCCATTGCCCCACGGCCTTTGCTCCTTGCCTAGCTCACAGCGAGGGAGTTCTCCAGGCGGACGCTGTATCCCGTGTCACAAAAGCACCTTTCTACACAACAGGGATACAGAGAATGGCCCACAGCACAGTGGTTCTCCTTGGGTTGGCTCCAGGCCGCCATAGTGGGATTTCAGACCTCCCCTTGTGTTTCTTGCAAACACCCTCATTGGTGGGGATGTTCTTTCACCTAAGCCTGACAAATATCAGAGAGACCTGGAGCTCCTGGTGCTGCTTCCAAGACACTGCCAGTGAGGATAAATGACCCTAATACTTATGCATAACTGGGTAAGTCAAATGAAGTTTGCTAATTTCTTATTTTCACAACACTGCATGAAAAGTAATCATTAAAGTCAATACTTTGTTTTATTTGTTGGTGTATTATAAATCTTGAAATGGTAGCCCAAGAAACTACAAGTTTTCATTCTTGTAAAATACTGTTAAATTCACTGATAAACCACCAAACGGGTTTCTGACGTATAATATATGAGTAAACTGCATGCTGCAGACCCTAAGAGCCAGAGTAGAGGGCAGCTAGATTTCTTTGTTCAGTTTTAGAAGACTTTTCACTTCTGAATTGATATTTTTCTCCAGTTTTAGCTAAATACCAGTTTAGAGTTTTAAACTGTTGTTGAGACATTTATGCCTTGAAAGCCATCCATTCTGTGGGTGTTTTGATCAGTTGGTATGTGTTTAGGGACATAACCAATATGTTTGTTGTTGTGGCATGCGTTTATTAAGAAGTTTTTTAGTTTATGCTCAATACAAAGACATGTGCACTCCTCATATCACTAGACTACATTTACAGCACCACTCTGCTTGTGTTTGGGTGTTTTAGCCTTCAGGATGAACCAGCTTCTGTCTAAAGTGTTGTTTGGTTTGAAGTACATGAGGATTTTACTCCTGTCTGGATTTCCAACTTCATATTAGGATGGAGGAAAAAAGAAAAGAAAGACAAGAAACGCTGTGAATCTGTGGATAGTCAAACTTGACCCTAGTCAGGTCAATTAAGAAACCTAGAAAAATAAAAAAAATTACTAATAAAAAGAATTGAACAGACTATAAAAATTTAGAGGCACAAAAATACTATCATTCAAGTATGTCTGAGAAATTTTGAAGGATTTTCTCCAGACAGTAGTGAATGTCATGAAACTCCTGAAGCCTGAAACGCTCTAGCAGTGAGTTAGAACTGAAGAAACTTTTCAGATAAAAAGTTAAATGACAGAGAATACACACCAACATGCAGATTTAAATAGTCACTGGAAAAAAAAAACATAGCTTCAACTTAACATGACTTTTTTTTCTTTTTCTATTTCTAGATTTTCCATAAAACCTGTAAAGTAAAGATAAAATTCAATTGAAAGAAGTCATTGAAAATATGCATGTGAATAGCACAATCGGTGTTAGCTGAGACACCATCACTCATTCTTACATTGTGTGTATTTTCATCACTTAACTTCTGATCGTGGCACTCTTTATGTCGCTTCTTGTTTTAAAAGTTAAATCAGATGGATCAGAAACTTGTTTTGATGTATTTTCAGACTGCTGTCAAACATGAGGATTATCTGCTGCCATTCAGCCCTCGTGGCTGTAGTTATGGTTATACTCATTGTGGTGTCCTTCGCTGAAGCCAAGACTACACAGAAACCAAAATACCAGTACACAAAGAAACCCATACCTCAGGTCACTGTGCACAACCCCATCACCACGAGTGTGCCCAAGACTCTCAAGATAGTGGAGACCCCGAATCCTGTGCAACCACAGCCACAGCCCACCACAGAGAGGACTCCCTACCCAAGTCATATGTTTCCACAGTACTACAGTGATTATACTGAGCCCCCTGGTGTTGGACTTGAGAATTACACCCTGGATTACAACGAGTGCTACTTCAACTTCTGTGAGTGCTGTCCACCTGAGAGGGGCCCCAGGGGCCCGAAGGGAGACAGAGGCTTGGCAGGTACCAAGATTACTGATAATGAGCAACTTTATTATATTAATGATCTTTTTTGTGAGTAGCTTCACTATTTTGAGCATCACATTTATTTATTTTTTAACTTTTATAGGACCACCAGGTGAACGAGGCACTCCTGGAGCAGCTGGTTTACCTGGATCACCTGGATTTAGTGGTCCTATGGGTCTTAAAGGTGACAAAGGTGGATATCAACATGTTAAAATTTATCATAAAAATGTCATTTTACAAACTATTCTACATAATCTCAACACATTTCAAGACTATATTGAACAGTTTGTTCAATTGCTGATCCACAATTTAAATATTGTAAGGGCATATTATAAAACTATGGCTGGGCAATGATAAAAAAATGGTAAATTATCCTCTGCTTCCTATGGTTTCTGACAATGAAAAAAAAAACTTGTACAAAGCAATAACGATGCAAGATTTCACAGACACAAAAATCCAGTGTTGGACACATTAAAGACTTTTATTGTAGGCTGGTTAATTGTGTTACTCTTTTAGCTGGTAGCACTTCTACAAAAATGCATTTATTTATAAAGTTCTTTCAAATAAATTTCCCCAGGGGATAAAGGGGACAGAGGAAACAGTGGGATAACCGGGTCACCAGGAATTTCAGGGAAACCAGGTCAAAAAGGTACAATGATGTTTGGATGGTTGTTTGTTTATTTATTTTTAATTTCTATATTTTTCAGATTTCATTAGTTCTGACACAGTTCCCCTTCCTTTGCAGGTGATATTGGCTACAAAGGTGACAAAGGTGAAACAGGATTGCAGGGTGTGAAAGGTAACAGAGGGGAGAAAGGAGAACCTGGCCAGAATGGGACTGCTGGAGAGAAAGGAGAACCAGGACAACAGGGGCCAGTTGGACCTCCAGGAACAGCCGTTCTGCAGGGTCCGAAGGGAGAGAAAGGGGATAAAGGGGAGTGTGGCATATTTGGGGACAGAGGACCACAAGGTCAAACAGGGGAACCTGGGGCCCCTGGCATTCCAGGTGGAATGGGAATTCCAGGACTTAATGGCAAACATGGTGCCCCTGGCCCTGTAGGCGTTCAAGGAGATCCGGGACTTCCCGGGCCTCCAGGAGAACCAGGGATGAGAGGGTCTCAGGGACTACAAGGCATAAGAGGGATGCCTGGGCCAAAAGGGGATAGAGGTTACCCTGGAATGAGGGGAGAAAGGGGTTTTCGTGGTCCCAAAGGAGCTAAGGGATCAGGAATTCCCCAGAAACGTTCTGCCTTCAGTGTAGGTATCTCTCCAAGAAGATCCTTCCCTCCCTCTGGTTTCCCAATTCGCTTTGACAAAATTTTCTACAATGAAGAGAACCACTTCAACATCACTTCCAACCGCTTTACATGTGTCCACCCTGGGGTTTATGTCTTCTCCTTCCACATCACTGTGCGTAATCAGCCACTGCGAGCCACTCTGGTAGTGAATGGGTCACGTAAAGTGAGGACACGGGACTCTCTGCATGGTCAAGACATCGACCAGGCGTCTACTCTGGTGGTACTACGGCTGGCAGCAGGTGATCAGGTGTGGATGGAGACATTCAGAGACTGGAATGGGGTGTATGCCAGCAGTGAGGATGACAGTGTCTTCTCTGGTTTTCTGCTTTACTCAGACAAAGCCTGACACCCATTAGTGCTTTACTGAAAATCTCTTCTGCTACTGAACTGTTCCACTGTTGACCATAAGGGAGAAAAGGCCAAATACTGGTGGTGCTAAACTATATCTATAAGGCTCTTTAATGTTGAGCTGCTCATTCATTATGTTGTCATCTTACTTTTTTTTTTTTAATTCATTATTCTTTGAATTGTGTAAGGATTACTGGATGGGCCTACCAAGTGTGACCTTATGAGCCAAAGGAGAATTGGGAGGTGCCTGTGGTCCAGAGGCCCCTGACTGAAGTGACATTTCTCTCAGTTAATCAAAACATGGATAATGACTCAAAAATATCATAATGGAAATTAAAACAACAGAACAACAATGACCATAATGTATCAGAACAATTATACATAAAACACCCAGAAAGAGAATTAAAAATAGTCACAGAGACAAAACAGCAAATTTTTTAAACTTAAATTCTCTAAAAATAGCAAAATAATGACTTATAATAATTATAGAATTATTAAACTGAATAACACAAACAATAACCCTAAAACGTGTCTAAAACTGAATTTAAACTTAGCTACAAAGGGGCTAAAAACAAGACTCACAATAATTAAGTCCCAAAGTAAAAACAGAAAAAGACTACAGAGTCAATAAAATGACTCAAAACATACACAAATAACCATACAGGCCATTATTAAGGACGACTAGAAATTAAGCCAGAAAATAGGGTAAATAATGAACACAGACACAATCTGACTGAAACGATACATAGATAAATGCAGCACAGTCACACAGAGACTTAAAACACTTCCCTTTCCATATTTGATCTTTTTTCCTGTTTTATAGTCCTTCCATGTCTGTGCACAGTGGCTACGGTCTCAGAAGCTGTAAATACCTTTAATAAAACTAATAAACTCACACCCTGTGTTTTCTTGCAGGACCGGAAATGTATTTCATTAATCTTACTCTAATGAAATAAACATTAACTGCCCATTGCATAAAAACAGGCAAACTAATGGGTGAAGTTTCTCCAGAAAACACAAGTAAAAGAATCTATCAAAGAATAATTAAACTAAATTAGAACAAAATATGGTAAAAATTACAAAGGAAAACCTTACACTCTTATGATACACAGAGTACTTTAGATAATATAGCAAACCCAATTAACCAGTGTACAAAGATTTTTTTAAAAAAGCAGGAAAATGAGACTGTAAAAAAGAGATACCATTCAAATTAACTTGAAAATGTATTTATTGATACTTCTGGCTGTTCCTTCATTTAAACCTCATGACATTGTCACCACTGCCTCATTTTGTAAAATTAACTCCTTTCTCCTCTCATACAATCTTGTCTTCATTTGCTATGTACATGACTGTTTTACTATTTCCATCTCATGCTTATCTATCATCTATATGACCTCTGCTATCTATGCCTAGTTGCAAGAAATGGGGACTAGAAATTATATATGTGTTAAGTATACACAGAATGTCACTGTGATCTGTAGCTATAGCATTAATCTTAATGTAAATCTGGCTAGAATGACTGTATCTGCCTGTAATATCTCCTGTTATGTTGTTATACCAGTATTTTAAAAATGTAAAAAGTATGGCTGTACAATAGTGTTGCAAAAAGAAATTGTGTTAATTGAGAATAAAGCCCAGCAGTAGACGACTGAGTGCTTTATTTGATGAAATAAACAATAAAATACAAAAACAAACAAACAAACAAACAAAAAAACAAAAAACAAAAAAACATGGCATTAGGTGTTTATACTTTATTTACCCTTTAAGTTTCACATGGACAACTCCAATGAAATTGATGTATGATATTTTGAAGATTTAATGTTATGCAGCAAAATACTGTCAAGGTTAATATCAGAAAGCAAAGCCACAAATTATCAGTCTAATTCAGTGTTATCATTCTCTGTAATTTATAATAACTTCACACACAGTGGACAGAGTCTGGAGAGACCTCAGGTCTGTCACCAGTCATCCACATGGACCCCACTAGCTCATCCCACTTTGGAGACAGCTAATGGGGATCCTTTGAACAATAAACAACAATAAACAATCCACATAAACTCCAGGCTATAGAGTTACACTGAGGTGAAACACTAGCGTGCAGATAGCGTACTGTTTCATATTGGTGGTGCTCTAAGGAAAGGGTGGTCTCCTCTGTATGCTGAATAAAAGGAAAGTTGCAGTGAAGGCTGAACAACTGTTGGCTGAGCTGTAGGAGGCAGGAATTGGTCTAGGGATGACTTTGGAGAAGTGAAAGGCAACAAGTATTTAGGATGAGGACATGAAAGTGGTTTTATTAAGACTTTTGGGCTCACTCCACCTTGAGAGACCCAACTGTGGCACTCTGGCCCTGCAGCTGTACTGCCCCGAAATCCGTTTAACCAGCTCATGGTTTTCTGATGTTGAGACACCCAGCTGGCCATTATCCTTGTAGAAATAATAGTTTATCTGAGGGGCAGGAGCACGAGCGTTGTACTGCACATGGCAAATGAGCTTCATTTCATTATTTCCGATCAGGTTACTGCTGACATCAA
Source organism: Melanotaenia boesemani (assembly GCF_017639745.1). NCBI lineage: Eukaryota > Metazoa > Chordata > Actinopteri > Atheriniformes > Melanotaeniidae > Melanotaenia > Melanotaenia boesemani. The sequence goes on from NC_055690.1 coordinate 18,878,480, forward strand.
TCTCCAACTGTGGCTGAGACAGAACCTCTGAGACAGAAAAGATGACAGAGTAACAGAAAAGAAAACATTATTGGCATGTTGGAAACATAATTTCCAGAGAGCAACATAAAAAAAACAACTGTGAGAGTTTCTGTGGTAACAATTTAACACTTTAGGAGAAATACTTATTTCCCCTTTTCCCCCTGAAAATGAGATGAGAACCATTAGAACCATTAAAATATCTGAACAGTAAAGACTCACTTTTTTCCATCTTTCCTTTCTTCCCTGTTTTAAAGTTTAACCTTAAATACCAAAAAGTTGGACACGTGTAAAATGAAATAAAAGAACTAAATTATTTGCAAATCTCAAATACCAATATTTTACTCGCAATAGAACATTTAAAATATATATTAAATGTTGAAGGCTCATCTTGAATTTGATGGCGGAAATGCTTCTGAAAAAAGTTGTGACGGGGGGGCAGTAAAAGGCTGGCTGTACAGTAGGATGTATTGAGGAGAAACAGCAGAATGAAAATGTTGCAAGTAATTAGGTTAATTAGCAACAGGACAATAACATGATTAGGTATAAAAAGAGCACCTTAGAGAGACAGAGTCTCTCAACTTGCAAACTTCCCATGCAACTTTGCAAAACTTGCAAAGACTGGAAATGGCCACTACTGAAAGTCAATATTGGCTGTCTCTGATCTCTGTACCCTTGAGCATTGCATTAAAACAGGGATGATTGTGCCATGAAAATCCCTGCATTGGCTCAAAAAACAACTTCTAGAAATCAGTCTGTGAACAAAGATCAATGTGTCATCCACAAATGCAGGTTAGAATTAGTTTAGGAAATCACAGCTGTTGCTTCCTCCATAGTAAAGGGGGACGGGCCCATGTGGCTTGTTATTGGCACTGTGATCTATAATGGTATGGTGGGGCATTAGTGTGTTTGGAACAAGCAACTTTTACACTCGGAAAGTCATGCTGATGCTTCAAGGTATATTCAGGTTTTAGAGGAACATACATTCCCATCTGGATGTTGTCTTTTTAAATAGAGGTTCTGCATATTTGAGCAGGTCAATGCTAAACCACATACAACATATATCATGAAAACATGGCTTTGTAGCAGAAAAGTCCAGTTTAGCATCTCCTTTAGAGTTAGGATAATAAATAAATTATATGCTGGACTATTTTTGGCCAGTTGCAATTGTGTTCACAACCATAAATCTTAATGCTCATCACAGGCAACTCAGTGTACAAACTCACCTAAGATATGCACAGGAGTGTCAACTGAGATCACAGAAAGTGTTTGTCCTCTTATGTCAAAGGAGGCCCTACATGAGTACGTTCCTTTGTTGTCAAGGGTCACGTTGGTCAAGTAGAAATGTGGGTTTGAACCACTTAGTCTCATTACTTCAGTTCCATCTTTGTACAAGATTGTCTCGTGGATGGGTAGGTTATCTCGGAGGTGACATGTCAACTTCAATCTGTCTCCAACTAGAGCCGGGTGGGGTGAAGCTTGCAGGATAGCCCACCCTCCTGAAGGAAGATTACAGAGAAAAATGGTCAATGGCTGCTTGTTTCATAGTCCAGTGGCCAAAAGGCATACATCAGATCAGCAAGAATCCAGTGTTTTCCCATTTCAAGTGTTAATCAGAAACAAAGATGCCTGACATACAAAAACAAAAAAAGAGCTTACCATCCACGTTGATCTCCACTGGCAGACTTCGCTGGGTATGTATGGGTCCCACGACTGATTGCCTTTCCCCATGGCAGGAATATTTCCCACTCTCTTTAACATTGATATTCCACAGAATGAGGGTATCCCCAGTCTGTGCAAGCTTCTCAGATCCCCTGAACCACAGGAAACTCCAGTCAGAACTGTATGTAACAGGAACACTGCATCTCAGCTGCACCGTCTCACCAGAGAAGATCCTCAGATTACCCAAAACCATCTTGACATTGGCCCGAAATGAGGTCACAGAAACATCTAGAGACATACACATATATGGGTTATCAAGGAGGAATATAAAAAAATGAACAAAACTATTTTTGATGTTTATGAATGTGAATGCTGAACTCTTTGATTTTGTAATTTTGATCACAAATTTGTAATCTGTACAGCTTAAATATTCATCTTCAATTAAAACCGATGCAGCAAAAAAAAAAAAAAAAAAAAAAAAAAAAAAATTAACTTAAGTGTATTTATTACATACCCTGAGGTAATACAAGAAGTGCTAGCGATGAAAGACCTGCAACAGAAAGTAATTTAGAGATTATTGCACATAGTATCAATTACATCAAATTGTACTAAAATGAGATAATGAATGAAAAAACGAACTTACCAAGAAGGTAAATGACTGTTTTCATTGTGCCCATTCTGCTTGTGAGAAACAGAAACAACTGGGAAATCTTTATTTCTCATTAAAGGGAAGTGAAAATATTTTTCTTGCTAAACTTTGACACATTAGACAGGATATCCCCTTTCCAAAAATGTTGGGCCATCAATTCTAACATTATTTTCATTGTAAACTCAAGAATGTTGAAATAGTGTATATTTTAAATAGATATGGCTTTCTTTAAAGTTTAAAATAAGGATAAGCTGCATTTCTTTATTATCAACTTTTAAAAAGAGTAATTTTTATAAATTTGACATTTCTTATATTATAATACTGATCCAGTAATCTGTTTTCATCCTCTCGTAAATTATTTTTCATAGTTTCTCAATCTTGTTTCCTACATCCCCTCAGAGATACATCTCAATCATACACCACACAAAAACCTTTTGTATGTCAGAATACACATAAAATGCACTATAACCTTAAGCAGAACCAAACTGGACATGCATGCGTACGACTAGTCAGTGTTTATGTACCTATTGCACAATGTGATGTTCTCTAACCTAACCCCATCCCTCCCCCACCCCGCCCCGCCCCAACCCAAACTAAATGTTCGGGTTGAGGGACAGCTTGCATCTAGACAGTCCTCTTCATCATACTGTTCACATTTTGAACAATGCGGCACCTAAAACATGACAAGCTCTTGAAACATTGAAATTTTTATGTTGTGGTGTATCCACCACTGTTAACTTGTTTAAAATGTTTTAGGTTAAATATCATGCAGTTATAATTTAATTTTACTTAAATGCCCTATATACACAATGTGATATCAATCAATGACATTTTACGTGAATTTTACACAAAACTGAATGTCTTGACCTTTCTGTGAGCAGTGTAGAGATTTCATGAGAAAAGGAAACTAAAAAAGTAAACCCTTCATAGGAACTGGTTAGGCTGAAACATGCCCACACCCAATGAGAAAAAATTTGCATGAAGTAGAAACAAAGCTTACAATGTAGGAATAGGACTTTTTTAAGAAGCATATTTTAAACACATTTGCTTTTAAGTGGCAAGTTTTTATGGCTTAAATACAGTATAGGATAGTGTTAATAGTTGCATGTTGTCATGCTAATAAAAACTATACTAACAATGAAATTTAAAAAAGTTAAATATCTAACTTCTATACACAACTACCTAATCATGACTAAAGCAGCTATTTTTATGTGCTTATATTTGCATCAATTTAAGTTGTCTTACATTAAAGTATCTAATCTGTTAAACTTATCAAACTATTCCTTCCAGTCTAAGTATGAGATAAAAAAAACATTCTCTTTCAGACGTTTTAATCTTGCCTTGCCAGATCTTGATCAGTGGAATCGTGACACAATGAAGTTCAACTACACAAGTCCAAGTGCATCATTCATCTTTATTATTCATCGTAAACCTCCAGATCAAATTATACCAATACTTTTTCAATAAGTTACATTTTAAATAAAAGACAGAATTGAGTTGTATCGAGTTCATTTCTCCAATGGGAGACAAAAACAAGCCAATAATGTAACAAAGATGTTTTAAAATACCTGATAAATAACTTCTGCATACAGTGCAACAAAAGGTTGTTCAAGCTACAGGTGAATTTGTATTAAAACCCTTTCAACAAACAAAAAATTAACTTTACTTACCCACTGACAATATTTTGGGTAATAACAATTTACCTCCAGCATAACACACACACACACACACACACACACAAAACCCCCTTGCTTCATTATAAGATTGCCAGAATAATCAGGTTTCACCAGTTAATCTTCATCTTTTCAACTTGTAAAAACATGACTTTAGTCTGGATGAGATTTAAAGAAAAGTCCTTAAAAACAAATATGCCTCTTCACAAGCAACTGGAGCCTTGGAAGTAAGATTTATGCCTTTTTTGTGTGGTCTATTTAATTCAGCAAGAGCACAAAGGATACTAATATGATTGACCTAAAATTGTTTGTGTAGTAGACGTGCTACTAAAAAATATTCTTCACCACTGTAAATATTACAGGTTTATGTCATCCAGAAGAACAGACATCTTCATAAAAAAATAAAACGAGATCTGTATATCCAGCTTATGACTAGGATTACAACAATATCTGTACGCACATCTGGAGGACTTCTTGATTTATCAACATTAGCTGAATAAATGCATGCAACATACATGCACATTCACCATACACTCACACAAACTTTCTCTCCGGCTACTTCTCCATTAGACCGGGAAATACACTCTAAAAACAGCACAAATCATGAGCATAAGCTGAAGCTTAATTTTAGTGAGGGAAAGTCCAGTTCTACTTAATTCATATTTCCCAATTTTATGCTGTGTCTGTTTTTTATCCTCTAAAAACATAATCAAAAGGCGATTTCTGTTAATCTTTTAGATCTTTCTTGCCAGTAAAGTTCCTCATGCCAACTTAGACCTATGACTGTAATTACACCCAATCATCAATCCTAAATGTAACAATGATAAAAATAAAAATAAGCAGTGAGGTACTGAAGATGCCGTTGTGACAAACTGTGTCTTGGAAGAGCTTAGAGTGGAGTTACTGTTTTCCTTTGCAATCAAAAGGAGCCACATTTGATGGTCAGCGCATGATGCTGCTTCCTGGATGTTGAAATAAACCCTCATGTTGCCACATATTAAAGAAATAGTTCAACAAAATCTTAAGATTGCAGTTATTTGCTTTATCATGTGGAATTTGATGGTAAAATCACGCCACCTCATAGACTGTAGGTGAAATATTAACAGGCAAAAGATGGTCTGTTTAGCTACACATTAAGGTGGATATTCAAGTCAAACAGACTAATTTGTTTCATCCACAGGTGAGAAAATTCACCTATAACCTTCTCTATAGCTTAATAATATGAAGCAAGATGTCAGTTGTAGCTTCAGTTTTGGTACCAAACTAAAACAAGACATAACATAGTGATGAGAAAGTTTTAGACGGAGAGGATGGTTGGAAATGGGTTCCAGATCAAGAAGCTGCTGTCAAGTTTAACAGCAGGAAAAAGAAGAAGCATGGAGTAAAGCTTACACGGTAGAACAGAAATGTTCATTTCAGCCGGCAAATACTTGAGGTTGCAGCGGTGGGGGCAGTAGCTCGTTCTCAACGTTATCAGAGTCTATTGCTGATGATGCTGCAGATGTTGTCCCACTAGCTGTGGCTGCAGCAGGGTTTTGTGTCTCTGCTGGAAAGCTTTCCAGAACACTCTGCACCTTCTGCTCCACTTCATCTGTCCAGTCGATGAGGTCACTCTCCAGCTGGCGAGCCTTCTCTATGACGAGCTCCTGTCTTTTGCCGAGCCCAGTTAACAGGTCCAGACGTTTGTGGACCTGAGTGAGAGCTGCACTGCCTGGGGAGCAGGAAGAAGCACCAGCAGATGGTGGCCAATTGGGGGATGCTTGACCCGACATGTAGAGTTCAAACTCCTCAGAGCTAAGGTTCAGAGATTGGCCATCCAGCTTCTCGATAAAGGCGACAGCACAGCACTGCGGAGAGGGGACATGAAAGGTAACAAAGAGAAAATCTTACTTCTGAATATCAACAGATCTAGCCTAACTGCCTAGACTCACACCAAATTATTTTAATGTAGTGTGACCCTTCGCCTTTAGTTTAGGGTTCTGTTGACCTTCCAGACTATGAAAAACATGATGTGGTAAACACGATCAACTCAACAATAAAATTAAAAATAAAAACATTAATTGTCTGATCAGAAGTCAAATGATAATATCAAATACTTTCAATATAAAACAAATGATGGGGCACACTGAAGTATAACTTTTCCTAAAATGTTGGGTTGCCAGCTGATAAAACAAAGGCAATGATTTGTACATTAACTAAGTCTCATAATTCTGAAACTTAAAATGGTAATAAAAAAAATCTTGAAACAAGCTCATTTTATTCACTTATAGCAGCAGATGATGGGCATGTTTAATGCTGTTTTGCATTAAATTTTAAAGAAGCTTTAAACAACTGAAAAATATTTCTCATTCTGGTTTAATACAAGAATTCAGCTGCTAAAACCATCTGAGATCTACCTCGTAAAAAAAACCAGTCCGAACGGTAGCATGTTGCTCCAAACCTGTGCATGTCATTAACAGTGCCTTCACAGATGTAAATGTTATCTTTGCCACATGACTAATACACCTCCATACCATCACAATGCTGGCTTTTTAACTGTGGGCTGATTATACAGGAGGTGCCCCTTGTCTTTAAACTAGAGGATACAGCATCTGTGATTTCTAAAAAGAATCTAACATGTTTGTCCGCCCCCCAGAACAGTGTTCCACTTCCTAAACTCACTAAAATAAACGGACTAATGCAACAGACCTTTATGTATTTTATGATGCTACATTTTTAGTTCCAACTGCTTTAAAGAAATGCTAAATGAATTTATAGTAACTGCAGAATATTTAGTTGGTGGTGCAGGTTAGCAATGCCTACACTGACTGACCACATAAACCAAAGGAAAAGTAGTCTTTTTCTCACCAGGTTAGTGAAGTAATACCCATCCTCGCCAGTCATGAGTCTGCTGGGGTTGCAGAAACGGGTGATGTACTGGATGTTGGAGTGCAGCCGTGGAGGGTTTGCTTTCAGTACAATATAAATGAGTGTGGGGAGAAAATCATCTGCAGACGCAGCTTCTTTCTTGCTCACTTTGATGGCATTGAAGATGTGCTTGCTGCAACGAGTTATGCAGGCCAACTTGTCCTTGGGCACACGCTTTGAATCCATTTCAATCACATCTGAAAAATTGCAGAGATGTGAACACTAGAATAATGAGGTTTCAGTGATGTACTGTCATGGTCTTCTGAAAAATAACCCCGCATAAGACTCACCAGTGATTGCTTTGACTACACTATCAGAGACTTCTGGGATCTCCTCATCTACAGGAACACACAGCATCTCAATAGTGACCCAGTGCAAATCTCTGAAACAAAACCAAATCAGAATAATCTAACATCTTTCAGCTTCTTTTTATACCAGATTTAAATATTATATCTCTGGTTTGCAAACCTGATTCTCTTCTGAATGGCCAGATCTTTCTTCTCATCATCTGTGGTTTCAGGACAAAAGGCCTCTTTGTAGAGACGAGTCATCATGTACTTCTCTACTTCATCCATGACACCCTCTACTTGATCTGAACCTAAAAATTCCAAAGGACAAAGGTGTACAATTACCAGGTGTCATATGTTGTTAGTGATTGTAGCTGAAGCTTCATGAGCATAACAGTGAATCAGTACCTTTGAACTGAGTCTGAAGGCGGTCTGAGAGGTTTTGGTAGAAGTCCTGCACACACTCAGATAGGTCATCAGCTCCCATTTCCTGAACACGGGATCAAAATAAATCATTCTGATTTAATATAACTGGAATGCAACTAAAATTAGGCCAAATATAGAAATACGGCTACATCAGTAGCATTAGACTTTAAAGGGATGAATAGATTATATGTATCAAACAGGATTAAAAAAATCTGCAATGACTGAGGACATACACTTATCAATCTTTCCGTAAAAAAACAACTTTGTTTTTTGTTGGAGGTAGCAATGTGACAGTTAACAATTAAAAAGCTTTACAGATTTTATAAAAAGATTTTTTTCTCGCATTTAAGCTGACTTATATTGAAGCTTTGACTTGCATTGCACAACAGACAAGTGGGTTGGTCCAATAAATCAATAAAAATCACTGCTTTCAGTGCTGTCTGATTTTCAGTATAAACAAAGTCTAAAATTAATCGGGACTAAAGTAGAAGTGGTGTGTTAGCAAGTTGACTAACTGATAACTCACCCGCTTATACACCATGCTCTCAGTAAAAGCCCGACACTGCTTGAATATTTCTCTTCCAGACTTCAAAGGTTTGAGAAAATCAATAAAGTCTCGTGTCGCATGGTCACTGTCCAAAGAGGAGTGTCGGCTTGCTGAGGAGCTGGGACTTGGGCTGGACTGGGTGTCAAAAGAAGTAGCATCTGGAAGACGACATTTAATGATACTTTCAGAAAAGCAGATGAAAACTTTTAGTACTTTAAAAAAAAAAGAAGAAGAAAAAAAAAAGAAAAACAACAAACAAACATAAGATGAGCAGTATTTCTAGCAGATACCAACACCCAAAAAAACAGTGGGCATTCTGTTAAACATTACTTGTTTCTGGCCTTTATTCTATTTTTATTCATGTTTAGGGTTACGATTATTTTTTTTTATAAAGTTTCTAGGTGTATAATGTACCAAATTCTTTGTTGGAACAGGGTTGTATGTGCCAGATTATGTACCTTTTTTTGGTGGTGTTTTTGAGGACGGAGTGAAAAACTTTGTTACAGTGTTGACTTTGCTGGACTTTTCCTTTGTCTTTCTTTCTTCAAACTTGCAGAAAGGTGTGATTGTAGGTTGTGATTGGGTCCTCTGGTGTCTGCTTGCATATGCTTCCTCTTCCTCTCTCTGCAGCCTGGGGAAAAATATATACAAAAACAAAACAAAGGAAAAAGAAACAGAACAAGCAAAACAGTTTTTAGATGTCCAAACTCAAGTCGACAACAATAATATATAAGAGATCAAACAGCTGCAGCATATGACACTCATAATTCTTCCAAAGATGTCACAAATAGCCAGCAAACCTCTCAGCAAGAGCCCAGTCTTCTTGAATCTGCTTTTGCTTCTCTCGCTGATTTTCTTCTCGCCAACACTTTGAGCACAGGCCTCGCCAGCCTGTGTTGCCATAAAAACCACATCCTTTCTTGCAGAGCAGCTCTGATTGGTCCAAATGGAACCCTCGGCGCTGACTCATCGTTCTTTAAATTTAAGGACTGGAGGTGGACAGGAGACGGGAAACTTTTAAAGAGCGAATACAATCAGCAACTTTTTGCAAAACTTAATTTAAACATTTGTTCGGTTTAAAATAATGACAACAGGATAGCTACTGAACTATCAAATTAGCTAGTAATAATAGCAAATTACGTTCGACACAATTGATTGCCGAATTAATTCAAGCCTAAACTTTACAGGGGGTTGTCAAGGGCTTTAATGTTACAGTAGTTCAAGATACTAAAAACGTTAAATGACAGCACTAACGCATTAATGGATTAATTATGGATGGCAATTAGCTGGACAAGGGTTAAAATAATGAGTTTAACTATCATGAGCTAAGTTAGCATTAGCTAGCAAATAATCATAATACCTCTACAGATATTGGTTGTCCTATAGTGACACATGCTCTTTATAATTTCTGACAAACCACAATAATGTTAGAGATTGGTGTTCGTTCTGCAAAATGTTTGTCATACTTAAAAACGATAAATTCATAAGCTAATCAACAGCTACTCAATATAACCAGTGTTACCTAAGCTTATTACAGAGCTAGCCTAGCTAGCTAACTAGCTAGATTATCGTCACATTGATGAATATGCTATCCATTGGCTGTATGGATTTGTGAATGATATGCTAACATACAAGCTTATTCGTATCAAAACGTAATCGGGGAAGGTTGTCGTCGCTCCCTCTTCTGCCTGCTGGACATTTAAATTGGTCCACCAGATTTGCCGTTTTGGCTGTCAAGTATTTCTTCTTCGCTGGACCCCCTCACCAGTAGGATATAAAATGGACTACGGCTTTGTCGCCACCTAGTGTTAATTATAATATTGCTTTTCATAAAGCGTATGTTCAATATCGATTACCTAACACAAAAATATTTATTTATGAATTAATTAAAAACAAAAAAAAAAAACAAAACGCAGTTATAGACATACTTAAAAGCAGTAAATAAAAACATAAGAAGGTCAACGGATTATTTTATCAAATGATTGGTTCAGAAGCACATTTTTGGTGAAGTATCTTTTTCTTTGTGGGGGTTGGATGTGTGTGTGAGAGAAAGAAAGAGAGTAGGTGTGTGCTTAAATGGTTATTTTACATTATATTTAATATGTAAACATTGTTTCTTTTTTATTGTGTAAAGCACTTCTACTCCTGTATGAAAAATGCTTTATAAATTAAATTTGTTTTGATTTGAATAATGGGCAGAGGTTCACCAATCTGTGGCAAACTGCTTCCAAAAATGGTGAAACAGTTTCAGAAAAAAAATTCCTCAATTCAGGGAAATTCTCATATCAGGGAAATATTCCTAATTTCCCTGATCTAATAGCTTGAGGCAATTGAGATGGCAGCGCCCTAACCTGCTGTATATGAGTCCAATCAGAGTTCCCCTCCAGCCCTTCACACCAGCCACGCCGATCACTGGCATAAAATGTACAAGCACCCACAAATCAACATCCACACAATCCAGATCATTCACTCCCTTGTCATCACTTCCTGTGATCTTGTTCTATGCATGGGGACTTTGTGGGCTGTAGCTGTTACAATGAAAGTAGATCCAAAAACCTTACACACAACCATACACACACAAAACAACCTCTCCTGTACGTCCACTCATGACTCAGTGCATGTGTTTGTCATCAATCCTCCTTCATGACTTAATTTTCCTTTGTGGCTACGCTGCTCTCATGTGCTTTTGGCAGTTGTACGGAGGCCTGACAGGGCCATTTAATCATTCTAGAAATGGGAATTTGGCGTCCTCTGTTGTTTCCTCAGAACACTTCAGTTGCGGACAACAAGGAAAACTATCTCAGTTTGTAAGGGGACGGGATAATATAAGTTTTTACTTCCTCTCTCTCCTTTTCAGATATGTAAGTAGAATATGCAATTTCACTTGTGGTTGCTTTTTAAAAAATTATCATTTTACATATTTTTTTTTATTTTTATTTATGTCGGTCCATTAATAAATGATTATTACATGATTGAAATAAATTAGCTAACTAATAACTAAGGTCAAACCTGAATACTCATCATCTTTGAGTAAGGTGGCCCTGAATTAAAAGCAGGCGTGATTCTCTACTGGAAACCACAACATGGGCTCAGGGGTGCTGCCACAAATCCCTGTCTGTGTGTTACGTCCTCGTTTGTCTAGGGGTGTGAGGACGGAACATAAAGTGAGTCGGACACCGGATGAAATAAAAAGTCCACAATTTATTTGCCACAATTTAACCTCAACAGGTTGACAAAACAAATAAATATGATCCAAAATGCTGACTATCCAAAAACAACCAAAATATAATACAAACCAAACGAACTAAAGGTGTCCCTTGATGGGTTAATAATTACTTTTACTACTTACAAAACTGAACCAAGCAGAAAGTGTCCCTTAAAGGATTAACAATTACAATCTGCTATAATCAAAACAAAACTAAAAATGTCCCAAATAACGGGGTACACGCACGCAGGCGGTTTATAAAACAAAAACCAAATCAAAATGCCTTTTCACCTCAAACAGGTACGCCAATCCAAACTCAGAACGTAAAATAGACTTTAAGAGTACAATGTCAACACTCACTATGAAATTCCTCAGTACAAGACACGAAGTCACTCCCTGTAAGCATCTGTTTCACTGTCCAGCTGCAAACTGCGTCCTACTGGCCACAGCCGCCCCGATTACAGGTCACATACAGGACATTACTGTCATGGTGTGGGCCAATCCGTGAGTGGAGGAGCAGAGACCCATCTGTTAATCTCAATCAGACCGGCTCAGTCCTCCATCCGTCTCTCCCACTGGGCAGCCGTCGGCCGTCACACTGTGTTTGCAGTTCACTGTGTAATCTACAAGTTTAAGTTCTATAACGCAAAGAAGAGGCCATATGAAAGCACGATTCAGAAATGCCACAATTGTCACTTGGCTAAAGCTGATTTAAAATAGTTTAAGGCAAAGTGAAAAACTTTTCTCAATCCAGGTGTTTTAAGATAGTTATAAAAAAAAGAGGAGATGCGACACAATGGTAAACAATGTTCTACTCCATTTTTTGACATGTGTTAGTGCTATCAAAGTCAACATAAGCTAATATTTTCCTTGAAATAGTAAAATGTCTCAGTTTCAACATCTAATATTGTTTGTGTTCTATTGGAATAAAATATGGGCTTATTAGACTTGCAAATGATTGCATTCTGTTCTCATTTACATATCTGATGGAACTGCAATCTTTTTGTAATTGGGGTTGTAAATGAACTGATTTTCTTTCACTTTTTCAGTCTGCTCTGCTACTCTGAAGCAAAAAATATCACACCACTCCTGTAACATGTCGATAATGTGTATTTATTACACATCCACAGGGTTTTAATGCATTAACAGGCTGAGAAGTTACAAATGCATGAATTCAAGTTGAATGACATGACTCCGGTGGCCCACCTGACAACACCCAGGCTCTGTTTGACAGACAGTCAGCAGTCTGATCCAGACTCTTTCTAACACATCTCTGGAGCTCAGCAGCTCTGCTGTGGGGGCAGAGACAAGTCTCCATCACGTTATAAAGTCCCACTTGCCCGAAAAAACGTCAACAAAAAAATCTTTCATTCCCTCTGCCATAACTATTTGTAATATCATAGGCACAACTCATATGTTGCTCTTTTTTCACTTCTCTTACCCTCCTCTATGTAAATTTGAATGTTTTATTTTTAAAATATTTTAAATGTGAAGCCTTGAGCCATCTATCTATCTATCTATCTGTCTGTCTATCTATCTATCTATCTATCTATCTATCTATCTATCTATCTATCTATCTATCTATCTATCTATCTATCTATCTATCTATCTATCTATCTGTCTGTCTGTCTGTCTGTCTGTCTATCTGTCTGTCTGTCTAGAACAAACAGTAAATGTGGTGATTATTATAACACCTCATTTATTACAAGCATTTTCACTGTTGACGTCTTGGGGATTGGGTCTTGGCAGCTGGGAGGAGTGTGGACAGTGGACACAGCTGTGCTCCTACAAAGTCACTGAGGCTGGAAACAGAAAGACACATTGGACACAAGACATCAGATTACTGTTCAGATTAATTTATTTCCATGTGCTGGTATAGTATCCTGTATGAAACGATCTTAACTCTAAAGAGGATTTGGACTGTATTGATTCTTTTGGTTAGTGACAACAACTTACTTTTGTTGATTCAATTAACTTGAAATCAAGACAATAGTTGAACCAACTTAACTAAATCGCTTTCATTTGTAACAAGTGATTGAATTAAGTGTTTCCATTATTAATTTACTGAGTCAGTTCAACTGAGCAGTCAGACCTACTGGAATAATATAGTATAAACTGTGCAAAGACTCAAGGGAAAATAAAATTCAGCAGGAATTAAGAGTTTGTGATTACTACCCATAGATGTAGAACTATAATATTAATCTTAAGTAAGTCAAGGATGAATCAAATATTTGGTTTGGGAATACCTTAATCTTTTAAGTTGACTTTTCATGAAGTTGAGTCAGTGATTCAGATTCAGAAACTAAATTATTTGAGTAAGTATGACTCAAACCTGTTGAGGTGAGCAAACTCAGGTTGGGTAAACTGTATTCAATTACTTGTTACAAATTTAAATAATTACATTCGGTTAGTAAAACCTTTTTCCTTTTGCAGTGTTTCTAAGTCTGATGCATCTGATGCGTATCTGTGTCATGGTGCTCCATTACTGACCAAGAACTGTGGAGCACAAATGCAAAAAGCACTAGCCCATCATCATAGTGCCCCTTCAACTATTCTTAAGGTTTTAGATATTTAATATTCTTAAGGTTAGATATCTGACAGTACTGATATTTGCAACTTCTCATTTACATGACATTTAAATTGACATTCACTTAAAAAAAAGCTTGTATTGAGCAAATCTGACAGCTGTATGAGTATTTCAGCTCACCTGGGGCCAATCCAGGTCATTATAAAGCAGTGGATCTCTCTCCTGAAGGTGAGCGATCAGTTTACTGCTGGCATCGTCTCCTTTCCTCTTCACTATGTCAATGAGACAGCGAGCTTTGTCTGCTCTGCTCGGATTCTCCTCAAGTATTGCGTCTTTTTCCCCATCATTCAAGACATTGTCCTCAAACAGGTCGTCCAGGAGCTGTTTTATCAGTGGATTGGATAACGTATTTACAAGCCGTCTCCTCACACTTTCAAGCTGTTGAGCTAAGAACATGAAATCACAAAATGTTGATGATTCCAGATAAGATAAAAGACCATGCAATGTTCTGCTGACACAAAATTAAGAAGGTTCAATCTAGCAACAAGAATAATTTCAAGCACAACAGCATTAAGGTCAAGGTCAAATTCAAGGTAACTTTTTGCCACCCAAAGGTAGATTTATTTTGCAAATCTACCCTTTGCAACCAAAACAGATGCAAAAAGACAATACAAAATGCACAAAAACTGAAACTGAGTACTCGTCCGAGACTTGGATGTAAATAAATGCATAAGAAGAGGTTTATATATATATATATATATATATATATATATATATATCACAATAACATCGTAATAATATTCAAGGAACGTGGAAAATTTTAAATGACATCATTAAGAATGGGAGGAAAGAACATGTACTTCCCAGTTATTTTGTGGAAAATGATCAAGAGATTACAAACACTTGTGAAATAGCCAATGCCTTCAATAGTTTCTTTGCAAATGTTGGGCCTTCATTGGCAAAAAAAATCAAAGAGCCTCAGGATTTATCGGGTTTAACTCTTGGAACAACAAATCAGAACTTTAATTCCTTTTTTTTGAAGGGGACAGAGGAAACTGAAATTATTGGTATTGTTAATAAATTTAATAATAAAAGATCAACTGATTGTTTTAATATAGACATGATGCTGGTAAAAGATATCATAGAGTTCATCGTAACACCTTTAACCTATATTTGCAATCAGTCATTTCTTACAGGAATTTTTCCAAGAAAAATGAAAACGGCAAAAGTTATTCCAATTTACAAAAGCGGTGACAGACACCTATTTACCAACTATAGGCCTATTTCCATTCTGTCCCAGTTTTCAAAAATCTTGGAAAAATTGTTTTTAACCAGGCTTGACAACTTTATCGAAAAATACTGCCCGTTAGTTGACAATCAGTTCGGGTTTCGCTCAAAAAGATCAACTATGATGGCAGTTATGGCTCTTGTGGATGATATTACAACTGCTATTGATAATAGAGAATACACGATTGGTGTTTTTATTGATTTAAGCAAGGCCTTTGACACAATAGATCATACACTTCTTTTAAAAAAGATTCAAAGATTCGGTGTTAGGGGTCTTGCTTACAAGTGGCTGGAGAGTTACCTCAGCGGCAGAAACCAGTTTGTGCATATTAGAAATGTTAACTCTAAAAAAGAAGCCATTACTCATGGAGTCCCACAAGGTTCCATACTAGGACCAAAACTATTTATTATGTATATAAATGACCTGTGTGACATCTTGAAAAATGTAAATTGTATATTATACGCTGATGATACAAGTCTTTATTGCTCTGGCAAGGACCTGGAAAAGCTAATGGACTTAATGGAAAAAGAACTAACGGTCTTGAAGAGGTGGTTTGATTACAACAAACTTTCTATGAATTTAGCTAAAACTAAATATATTATTTTTGGTAATAGAAAAATAGACCAGAGGATAAATATCAAAATAAACAATAAAGTAATTGAACGTGTGCAAACAAATAAGTTTTTAGGAATTATGATAGATGAAAAACTCAGTTGGAAGCCACATATCAATATCATTAAATCTAAATTGGCAAAAAATATAGGCATAATAGGGAAAATGAGATCAATATTAGGACATAAGTCGCTTTGTTTATTGTATAACTCTCTCGTTCTTCCATATCTGAGCTATGGTGTGGAAATATGGGGAAATAATTACAAGGTAAATGTTGACCCCATTTTCTTGCTTCAAAAGAAGGTTATAAGAATCTTGAATTATGCAGATTTTTATGCACCAACTGCTTCACTGTTTGTTAATTTAAGCTTCCTAAAATTTTATGATATTGTTGATTTCAATACGCTGGTATTTATGTACAAGGTATATAATTGTAATCTCCCACCATGTATTCAGAAGAAGTTTGAACATCGAGAGAGTCAATATAGCCTCAGGGGAATTGGGTACTTTAAAAAAAAAAAGGCCAGAACCAATAAAAAAAGTAGTAGTCTCTCTGTCAGGGGGGTCACATTATGGAATGACCTGGACAGTAAGTTAAAAGAAAGTAAAACTCTGTCGGCATTTAAAAAGCAGATAAAAATTGACATCCTTAGGAAATATGCTCGGGTATGAATAGAGCATAGGAAGGGCTTTGACCCAAATGATGTGGGGCATCCTTGTAATTCTCTACTGTATTTTGTATTTTTGTTATTTCTTTTTTTTTTCCCCTCTTGTGTTTCTAATGTGTTCGCTTTTTCTCTTCCTCTTTCTTGTATTTTTCTTTATATTTTTTTCTTTTTTTCTTAATTATAATACTTACTAGTTTAATTTAATGCAGAAACTTTGTGATGGTTATATTGTACAGGGTTAGGCAAAATAAGTTTATCTTCAGCCTAAACCCTTTCGGTCTTAAATGCAATGTAAGAGACAACATAAGTAATTTGATTGAAACTGTTATTATTATTTTAATTTGATGGACCGAAATAAACGTACTACTACTACTAAGAGCAAAGAATGAGTCAAACTGTAAAAGGATTACAAAATGCATAAAGTCTTGTTTAAAAAGGACAAAATTGTTCCTATATTTTGTGGTGTAATTCTCCGACCTGATGGCATGAACTTGAACTCAGAGGACGGAGTCATCACTTAAAATTGCTGTATTTGATGCATCCGTCTGGTGCACAGCTAAACTTTGGACTTTGAGCATGGAAAGTTGTAAATCTTATTATTCCTTCCATACACCACTCTCTTCTCGCTTACTGATCGCCGGTATTACATAAGGCCATCAAAAGCAGTATATAACTCAAGATTTTAAACTCGGGTTATGCCTTATACCAGTCGATTGCAACACGCCTTTTAATAAGAACTTGCTTTCTTACCCGCCATTGCTCAAAAGCCTGGAATCGAGTGTATTCGTGTATTCCTTCCTATACTCCACGTAAGAAATAGAAAATGGCGCGTTGAACTAATTACATCAAGGAACAAACCATACAAAGGAATGCATACAGCTGTGCCGAGAAAACGGAAGTAAAGTTTCCTGTCTCAGCAAAACAACAAGATTTAGTGATAGTGTACGGCTTAATTTTACACTACTTGACCTCACCCATTTTCACTCTAAAAAGATGACATTGTATTTTACTGCTACTCTGCAGAGTTTTAACAAAAAAGTTTTGGGCTTTTAAAATCTGAAAGCAAATGTACGAATTCTTAATTCTTAAAAAAAGCAAGTGTTTCGTATGTTTTCTTTAGTCTGTTAAATGTTGGCAGTGCACTTTAAGTTCCTTGCAACTGTTTCCCAATGTGGTTTCTTTTCTGCCAATGGCAAATAAAGTGAACTGAACTGAACTAAATGGAAGGATTTCAGTTTAAGACGACAATGTCTACAGCTTTATTCGGCTAAACTTTTAACAGGTGGAAATAAAGGGCAAATCTTTATTAATGTAAAATTAATAAATTACACTTTCCAGTGTTTCAGCAGTAGCGCAACTGTATTCATAATCTGTAGTTCAGATCGAGCTCATCTGAAATGTTGGACTCAACTGTTTTCTTTCCGATCCTCTAGAGTACTTTGTGACTCAAACTGAAATTACCAGCAAAAATGCATAGATAAATATACAAATGCCACAACTGTCAACACCTATAAATAAAATATCCAGTTTACCACCAGTCTAATAAAATGACAATCATTATTGTAATTTTGGTTATTGGTTGGAGGATCGTGATTATTATTTATATGTTTTTGGTTCCGACCCACCCCTTGTTTTAAGGGGAGTGCAAAAAGAGGCTCGAGAAGTGTGGTTGCGACGTGAGCGACACGAAGCTGGTTGTACGTTGCTGTTCTGCCGTTTGGCTTAAATAAAGATACATAAAACACCTCCACTGTAGCCCACCTTAATCCACGGCCTTCCAAGTCTGAAGTCCACGCTACCGGCGAGAAGACAGCAGGGTTACATTATTATCTATTCTATAAAATATAAGGGTGCAACATAAACCCCACTCATACAGCTGTTGTTCAACAGTGTATGACGTATGTGGCCGACAAATCCGCACTTCGAAGTGTGCAGACCCTGAATTGGGACACACCTAGTGTCTCATATTTTACACGTGACTTTGGCAAGCGGAAGGAAAATAGTTTCTATCAAAACTTGGTATTATTTAGACAAGATCCGGACATTATAGTTACTATAATGCAGTTCGCAATAGACTACGTATTTGCCACAAATGACTAAAACATCAACACTAACATGAAAGTCGGCTCTAGAACATGAAAAGCTGGTGTCGCAGTCCGTTACTCGTCTGCCGAAGCCAATGAGGAAACCAGTCAGGGCGCATTACGCACACCCTGTCCAGCCAAGAAACCGCGAAAAAGCGTGTGAACTTCATAGCAGCGAGTCTTTGAACGGTGTCTAAAGAGTTGAGCAATGGCAGGTAAGATTACTTATTGAGCACTTCGCATGAAGGGTGTTTATATGATGTTGACAATATTAAGATGATGAGCCAAAAAAAACAAAAAAAAAAACAAAAAAAACCCATACATACAAGACTGTAAGCTGGTGATAATAACTGTTCTGTGTTGAAACACTGAGGACAAGATTAGTTTTCCACATATATTTTTTCAGTAAGCGCCTTGACAGCGTAAAAGCAAAGTGTATGGTTACAGTTTTTACGC
The DNA here is from genome assembly GCF_017639745.1 of Melanotaenia boesemani. Lineage (NCBI taxonomy): Eukaryota > Metazoa > Chordata > Actinopteri > Atheriniformes > Melanotaeniidae > Melanotaenia > Melanotaenia boesemani. Next base: position 18,897,489 of record NC_055690.1, read on the forward strand.
ATGCCACGTATTATACTTTCACTTAGTTAAGGTTGAATTCCTTCCTCTCTGCTTTAATTACTTCCAATGAATTCTCCTGCAAGGCATCGAAAATGTAAAGAAAATATATTATGCATTTTTTTTCTGGACAAAACTGTTCGCAAATGAGCTTTCTTTGGTACCAGCCATACATTTAACTTCCAGGTCATAGGCGGTTACAGCTCGACTTCAAAGTCGAGATAAAGATCTTCGCTTTCAGAAGTACACTGCAAGTCTCAAAACGTTTGTTGTAAAAATGTTTGATCTCTATCATGAGAAAATAGTCATTTGCTTATAATTTCATAGTTTTGGTCTGCTTTAATGAGAAGTAAAATTAAACTTCTCTGTACGAGAAGGAAGATCTCGTCAAACTTCCACCCTTCAACACTCAACAGGGAAGCCGTCAGTGGATGTTTACCGACAGTATTATAGTCTATTACATAGTCCACAAAAAGGGATTTCAACCTCTTGTATTAACGCCACGAAATTAAAGTGATGTTAAATAAATGTATTCAAGTCCAGAATTCCAAAAGCTCTTCAGCCTACCAAGTTAAGAAAGTTTCAAACACATAGTATTATTCATTGTGATGCATTAGCCTGCTAAAATGTATGTTTTTAAACGTAATTTTAAATAAACAATATACAAGTAGACTTAATAATTTAAAACTTGCAATAAATCTATTATTTGTATAATGTTCTGTCTTGTTGATATTCAGCTTTGTGGTAATTTTGGAAACTAGTTTCAGGGATAGACAAAATATACATTACACAAGCTTTTTCTGTTACTTTGAACAATGCTTTTATAGAACTGAGTGAAATTTTATTGTTTGGATCCTCATTAGCAGGTTTAGAAGATCAGCTATACTCTTCCTGAGGTTCAGCCAAAACATAAAAAAACAACAGAGCAACATTTTAAAAATCAGTGACAGTAAGACAGAAAAGAGAAACGCTGATGTGTAAAGCAACACAGTCAATGCAAACTGAAACCTCAACATGAGTATTCAGCTTAAAAAATCACAAACATGTTATGACCCCAGAATTATTTTCACTCTCCACAATATGGAAAACCCTATATGTGACTTTTAATTGTATAACTACAAGTAGGGAAATCAAATTCTCTAATGTAAGTTGAACATTTGTACATTCCTCCCAAATTAAATAACCAGTTGAAATATTTTTCTTATTTTGCACAAGGCATAAGTAATACACTTTTCTTTTCTCTCTCTTTTTTTTTTAGTCTGCCTTTGCCAACAAGTAAACGTGACAAAGAGTATGCAGAATAATACTGTATTTTAATTCCACAACAGTGGAATACTTAATCATTCATTGTAAGCAACTTAACTGAAGCAATCACATGAAGCACATGTTTATGTCTAATGTTTTTATTTTTTTTTTTTGCTATGTATTCTCTAGAAAAGGAGCTACAAAGAGTGAGGAAAGATTTTATAAAAAGGGTCACCAAACCAGTAATCAATCAGCTTTTGGATGGCCTCTTGGAAGACCGTGTCTTGAATGATGGGGAGAAAGATTCCATTCTGGAAGAAAATAGCTCCACAGCTGACAAGGCACGCAATCTCATTGATAATGTGTGGAAGAAAGGACCTAAAGCCAGCATGAGGATGATTTTTCATATTGAAGAAAATGATTCTTCACTTTACTCTGTGCTGGGTCTGTCTTCTGGTCAGCCTGCTCAGCCAGGTGAGTGACAGAAAAAGATGCAATTTAACACTGTTATCACACCTTTATACAATTTAAATACTTTTTCAATAATGTTGTTGGTTGTCGTTTCCAGCAGCACAGCCGCAGATTGACCCTTCAACCCCAGCCATCCTCACTGTACAGGAGTTCTGGGAGAAGATGAAGAATGATAAAGATGTCAGTAATTCATACAAATCATATGAAATAGATGTTTGCTAGACTTACCTGCAGCTATTATTGGACCCTATGGGAAAATGTATTTTTCAAGTAAAAACATTCCCTTGTGCAATTCAGTTTAGGTCAGTGTTTTCGTAAACATGTCGTAATCAGTTTTCTACATTAAATAGGATGAAACAAAAGGAAACTCTTGTTAAATTTGCTTCTTTTTAATCTTCCTTTTCAGTGTTACTCCGTTAGTAAAACTTCTTATGAGAATCGAGTGGCCCTGTTGATCACCAACATAGAGTTTTCTAATAAGAGGCTGAACAGAGCGGGAGCTGAAAAAGATGAGGAGAACATGAATAAAGTGCTCTCAAGTCTGGGATATAAGGTGGAGAAACATAGAAACCTCACAGGAAAGGTACCTTTTTATCTATTAAAACGTGTTGTCTGGGTGTCTGATTGAAGTAAAGTAACTGATACTTTGTTTTTATATGTTCTGACAGGAAATTGAGGAGAAGATTGTCAAGTTTTCTCAACTTCGCGAACTAAAAGAGACTGATAGTGTATTTGTGGTTATCATGTCTCATGGGAAGTTGGGAGCGGTTCTCGGAGTCAACACGAAAAATGACGGTGACGATGAGTTTCCCATAGACAACATTTACAGACACCTGGGCTCAGAGAGATGTCCAGCTCTGCTGAACAAACCAAAGATTGTTATCATCCAGGCCTGCAGAGGAGGTAATTCTTTTCTGCTCTTACAGACACAACAAATCACAGCTTCATTTATGTAGATTAGTTCATCTGATCAAATATTTCACATATTTGTATGTTTCAGAAGAGAAAGGATCTGTGTTTGTCAGTGATAGTGCAAACCAAGCTAATGATGTGCCAGCTCCTGTTGTCAGCGAGGACTTTGCAAGAGATGAAGCTAATGATGTGCCAGCTCCTCTTGTCAGTGAGGATTTTGCAGAAGATGCTGTGAAATGTGTACACAAAGAAAAAGACTTCATCTCTCTTCTCTCCTGCACACCTGGTTGGTTCATATACAATATCAACAAATCATATTGTGCAGCCTGTAACATATTTAAGATTATGATTGATATTTTGATAGTAATTTCTATTAATTTTCTTTGTCTACATTATTTTCCTACAGATACTGTTTCATACAGACATAAAGATCAAGGGTCACTCCTCATTCAGTACATTGATGAAGTTTTCAAGACTGATGCACGTGAGGATCACATTTCCGAACTTTTCAGAAAAGTGAGTTTCGCAAGTATAGACCATCTTATGGATGTTAAATACAATGTGCAAAAATGGAAAGTAATATCAGTTTTAGGAATAAAAATTATACACTACTGTTCAAAAGTTTGGGGTCACTTTGCCATGGGATTCAATAGGGAAGTGACCCCAAACTTTTGAACGGTAGTGTATATATATATATATATATATATATATATACATATAAGCAAAGATGATGCCTTATCATTTTTGTGTGCACAGGTCCTGCGTAAGTTCGAATCCTTCGATGTTTCCAACAAAAGACAGATGCCTTCTATAGACAGATGCACAGCAACGAAGCTTTTCTACCTCTATCCAGGACTCTCAGGCACAACTCCACCTTAATGTTTTCGTTCTGGCTTTTTAAACAGTTTTCTTTTTGCCACTAAAGCCACAAATCAACTGGTTTCTGACAAGTTATTTTCTTTCAACATAAGATACTGACAGTTGATGACCATATGCTGTACATATATTGATTTGACTGAGTTTGTCCATGTTCTAAAAATAAAAAGTTCATCATAAAATGTAGTTTTGTCTCTGCCTTCTATGGTGTGGTTAGAATGTTTCAAACCTTTTAAGTTTTCCACTTTCATGTTTCAGACAAAGTCACTCCCTGTAAGCATCTGTTTCACTGTCCAGCTGCTGGCAAACTGCGTCCCACTGGCCACAGCCGCCCCGATTACAGGTGCAGGTTTAAAGAAGGATGTCGGCCTTCTCAGAACTGTGATAGTGTGGGCCAATCCGTGAGTGGAGGAGCAGAGACCCATCTGTTAATGTCAATCAGACCGGCTGCAGCTCTTTGGTTAAATCAGTCCTCCATCCATCTCTTCCATCCGTCACACTGTGTTTGCAGTTCACTGTGTAATCTACAAATACAGGTTTAAGTTCTATAACGCAAAGAAGAGGCCATTTGAAAGCACGATTCAGAAATGCCACAATTGTCACTTGGCTAAAGCTGATTTAAAATAGTTTAAGGCAAAGTGAAAAACTTTTCTCAATCCACGTGCTTTAAGATAGTTATAAAAAAGAGGAGATGCAACACAATGGTAAACAATGTTCTACTCAATTTTTTGAGATGTGTTAGTGCCATCAAAGTCAACATAAGCTAATATTTTCCATGAAATAGTAAAATGTCTCAGTTTCAACATCTAATATTGTTTGTGTTCTATTGGAATAAAATATGGGCTTATTAGACTTGCAAATGATTGCATTCTGTTTTTATAGAAGCCAAATATTGTAGATGTTGTATGTACCCAGTAGGGGGCACTGTATTGTTACCTGGTAAGGTAATAGACAGGGGTATATAAGAGGAAGACGTCATTACGTCAACAGGTGTTTTGACCCGGAAGGGCAAAAAGGTTTTTGACCGCAGTGGCGCGAGTTAACTAAACTGTATTGTCTGTCTTGAAATGCATGATCGCAGAATAAATAGAAAAGGTCTGCATAGCAATTGGAAGTGGACATTTATCATTGGTTTAATGACAGCGACAAGGCGCGTCAACCACCACCGAGTCAAACATTCTCAGTGCTTTGCAATAGGCTTAGCTCCTTTAACAGTTTTCATTTACATATTTGATGGAACTGCAATCTTTTTGTAATTGGGGTTGTAAATGAACTAATTTTCTTTCACTTTTTCAGTCTGCTCTGCTACTCTGAAGCAAAAAATATCACACCACTCCTGTAACATGTCGATAATGTGTATTTATTACACATCCACAGGGTTTTAATGCATTAACAGGCTGAGAAGTTACAAATGCATGAATTCAAGTTGGATGACATGACCCCGGTGGCCCACCTGACGACACCCAGGCTCTGTTTGAGTACCAACAGACAGTCATCTGTCTGATCCAAACTTTTTCTAACACATCTCTGGAGCTCAACATTGCCAAGACCAATGAGCTGTGCTGTGGGGGCAGAGAAAATTAATTCCCTCTGCCATAACTATTTGTAATATCATAGGCACAACTCATATGTTGCTCTTTCTTCACTTCTCTTACCCTCCTCTCTGTAAATTTGAATGTTTTATTTTTAAAATATTTTAAATGTGAAGATTTGAGCCAAAGAAGAATTTCTATCTATCTATCTATCTATCTATCTATCTATCTATCTATCTATCTATCTATCTATCTATCTATCTATCTATCTATCTATCTATCTATCTATCTATCTATCTATCTGTCTATCTATCTGTCTATCTATCTGTCTATCTGTCTATCTGTCTGTCTGTCTAGAACAAACGGTAAATGTGGTGATTATTATAACACCTCATTTATTACAAGCATTTAAACTGTTGACGTCTTCTGGGGATTGGGTCTTGGCAGCTGGGAGGAGTGTGGACAGTGGTCACAGCTGTGCTCCTACAAAGTCACTGAGGCTGGAAACAGAAAGACACATTGGACACAAGACATCAGATTACTGTTCAGATTAATTTATTTCCATGTGCTGGTATAGTATCCTGTATGAAATGATCTTCACTCTAAAAAGGATTTGGACTGTGACAACAACTTACTTTTGTTGATTCAATTAACTTGAAATCAAGACAATAGTTGAACCAACTTAACTAAATCGCTTTCATTTGTAACAAGTGATTGAATTAAGCGTTTCCATTATTAATTTACTGAGTCAGTTCAACTGAGCAGTCAGACCTACTGGAATAATATAGTATAAACTGTGCAAAGACTCAAGGGAAAATAAAATTCAGCAGGAATTAAGAGTTTGTGATTACTACCCATAGATGTAGAACTATAATATTAATCTTAAGTAAGTCAAGGATGAATCAAATATTTGGTTTGGGAATACCTTAATCTTTTAAGTTGACTTTTCATGAAGTTGAGTCAGTGATTCAGATTCAGAAACTAAATTATTTGAGTAAGTATGACTCAAACCTGTTGAGGTGAGCAAACTCAGGTTGGGTAAACTGTATTCAATTACTTGTTACAAATTTAAATAATTACATTCAGTTAGTAAAACCTTTTTCCTTTTGCAGTGTTTCTAAGTCTGATGCATCTGATGCGTATCTGTGTCATAGTGCTCCATTACTGACCAAGAACTGTGGAGCACAAATGCAAAAAGCACTAGCCCATCATCATAGTGCCCCTTCAACTATTCTTAAGGTTTTAGATATTTAATATTCTTAAGGTTAGATATCTGACAGTACTGATATTTGCAACTTCTCATTTACATGACATTTAAATTGACATTCACTTAAAAAAAAGCTTGTATTGAACAAATCTGACAGCTGTATGAGTATTTCAGCTCACCTGGGGCCAATCCAGGTCATTATAAAGCAGTGGATCTCTCTCCTGAAGGTGAGCGATCAGCTTACTGCTGGCATCGTCTCCTTTCCTCTTCACTATGTCAATAAGACAGCGAGCTCTGTCTGCTCTGCTCGGATTCTCCTCAAGTATTGCGTCTTTTTCCCCATCATTCAAGACATTGTCCTCAAAAAGGTCATCCAGGAGCTGTTTTATCAGTGGATTGGATAACGTATTTACAAGCCGTCTCCTCACACTTTCAAGCTGTTGAGCTAAGAACATGAAATCACAAAATGTTGATGATTCCAGATAAGATAAAAGACCATGCACTGTTCTGCTGACACAAAATTAAGAAGGTTCAATCTAGCAAGAAGAATAATTTCAAGCACAACAGCATTAAGGTCAAGGTCAAATTCAAGGTAACTTTTTGACACTTGAAGGTAGATTTGTTTTGCAGTAAAATAGGACAGGCCAACAAAAACATTAAAACCAAAACAGATGCAAAAAGACAATACAAAATGCACAAAAACTGAAAATGAGTACTGTCCGAGACTTGGATGTAAATAAATGCATAAGATTTATTATCATTAAGGTTTATATATATATATATATATATATCACAATAAGAGCAAAGAAGGAGTCAAAGTGTAAAAGGATTAAAAATGCATAAAGTCTTGTTTAAAAAGGACACAGTTGCAGGAACAAAGTTGTTCCTGTATCTTGTGGTCTTTGACCTCGGGTGTAATTCTTCAACCTGATGGCATGAACTTGAACTCAGAGGACGGAGTCGGCACTTAAAATGGCTGTATTCCATGCATCCGTCTGGTGCACAGCTAAACTTTGGACTTTGAGCATGGAAATTTGTAAATCTTTTCTAAAGAAGAAGAAAGAAAGAAAGAAAGAAAGAAAGAAAGAAAGAAAGAAAGAAAGAAAGAAAGAAAGAAAGAAAGAAAGAAAGAGAATTCTTTCTTCACAGATGTTGACATACATACACTATTGTCTGAAACCACACTGAGCACCAACCTATTGATTGCAATGAGACAGACTAAATTAATAACGTCTATATTTAATATTATAGATAACAAAGTGTATTTTCTACTATATTTACTATAGTATATTGTACTTAAAGAAGAACAGCATAAAATACAAGATAAAACCGCCGTTTTTTTTTTTTTTTTTTTTTTTTACCACAAAACGTTTTATTACAAACGCGCCAATAAAGTGGCGAATTTTGACCACTTTGGCTTGCCATAATATGGAAACCAGTCTGCGCGTATTACGCACACCTTGTCCATCCAAGAAACCGCGAAGAAGCGTTACGCAAATCCGTGTGAACTTCATAGCAGCGAGTCTTTGAACGGTGTCTAAAGAGTTGAGCAATGGCAGGTAAGATTACTTATTGAGCACTTCGCACGAAGGGTGTTTATGTTGACAATATTCAGATGATGAGCCAGAAAAAAAAAACCATACATACAAGACTGTAAGCTGGTGATAATAACTGTTCTGTGTTGAAACACTGAGGACAAGATTAGTTTTCCACATATATTTTTTCAGTAAGCGCCTTGACAGCGTAAAAGCAAAGTGTATGGTTACAGTTTTTACGCATGCCACGTATTATACTTTCACTTAGTTAAGGTTGAATTCCTTCCTCTCTGCTTTAATTACTTCCAATGAATTCTCCTGCAAGGCATCGAAAATGTAAAGAAAATATATTATGCATTTTTTTTTCTGGACAAAACTGTTCGCAAATGATCTTTCTTTGGTACCAGCCATACATTTAACTTCCAGCTCATAGGCGGTTACAGCTCGACTTCAAAGTCGAGATAAAGATCTTCGCTTTCAGAAGTACACTGCAAGTCTCAAAACGTTTGTTGTAAAAATGTTTGATCTCTATCATGAGAAAATAGTCATTTGCTTATAATTTCATAGTTTTGGTCTGCTTTAATGAGAAGTAAAATTAAACTTCTCTGTACGAGAAGGAAGATCTCGTCAAACTTCCACCCTTCAACACTCAACAGGGAAGCCGTCAGTGGATGTTTACCGACAGTATTATAGTCTATTACATAGTCCACAAAAAGGGATTTCAACCTCTTGTATTAACGCCACGAAATTAAAGTGATGTTAAATAAATGTATTCAAGTCCAGAATTCCAAAAGCTCTTCAGCCTACCAAGTTAAGAAAGTTTCAAACACATAGTATTATTCATTGTGATGCATTAGCCTGCTAAAATGTATGTTTTTAAACGTAATTTTAAATAAACAATATACAAGTAGACTTAATAATTTAAAACTTGCAATAAATCTATTATTTGTATAATGTTCTGTCTTGTTGATATTCAGCTTTGTGGTAATTTTGGAAACTAGTTTCAGGGATAGACAAAATATACATTACACAAGCTTTTTCTGTTACTTTGAACAATGCTTTTATAGAACTGAGTGAAATTTTATTGTTTGGATCCTCATTAGCAGGTTTAGAAGATCAGCTATACTCTTCCTGAGGTTCAGCCAAAACATAAAAAAACAACAGAGCAACATTTTAAAAATCAGTGACAGTAAGACAGAAAAGAGAAACGCTGATGTGTAAAGCAACACAGTCAATGCAAACTGAAACCTCAACATGAGTATTCAGCTTAAAAAATCACAAACATGTTATGACCCCAGAATTATTTTCACTCTCCACAATATGGAAAACCCTATATGTGACTTTTAATTGTATAACTACAAGTAGGGAAATCAAATTCTCTAATGTAAGTTGAACATTTGTACATTCCTCCCAAATTAAATAACCAGTTGAAATATTTTTCTTATTTTGCACAAGGCATAAGTAATACACTTTTCTTTTCTCTCTCTTTTTTTTTTAGTCTGCCTTTGCCAACAAGTAAACGTGACAAAGAGTATGCAGAATAATACTGTATTTTAATTCCACAACAGTGGAATACTTAATCATTCATTGTAAGCAACTTAACTGAAGCAATCACATGAAGCACATGTTTATGTCTAATGTTTTTATTTTTTTTTTTTGCTATGTATTCTCTAGAAAAGGAGCTACAAAGAGTGAGGAAAGATTTTATAAAAAGGGTCACCAAACCAGTAATCAATCAGCTTTTGGATGGCCTCTTGGAAGACCGTGTCTTGAATGATGGGGAGAAAGATTCCATTCTGGAAGAAAATAGCTCCACAGCTGACAAGGCACGCAATCTCATTGATAATGTGTGGAAGAAAGGACCTAAAGCCAGCATGAGGATGATTTTTCATATTGAAGAAAATGATTCTTCACTTTACTCTGTGCTGGGTCTGTCTTCTGGTCAGCCTGCTCAGCCAGGTGAGTGACAGAAAAAGATGCAATTTAACACTGTTATCACACCTTTATACAATTTAAATACTTTTTCAATAATGTTGTTGGTTGTCGTTTCCAGCAGCACAGCCGCAGATTGACCCTTCAACCCCAGCCATCCTCACTGTACAGGAGTTCTGGGAGAAGATGAAGAATGATAAAGATGTCAGTAATTCATACAAATCATGTGAAATAGATGTTTGCTAGACTTACCTGCAGCTATTATTGGACCCTATGGGAAAATGTATTTTTCAAGTAAAAACATTCCCTTGTGCAATTCAGTTTAGGTCAGTGTTTTCGTAAACATGTCGTAATCAGTTTTCTACATTAAATAGGATGAAACAAAAAGGAAACTCTTGTTAAATTTGCTTCTTTTTAATCTTCCTTTTCAGTGTTACCCCGTTCGTAAAACTTCTTATGAGAATCGAGTGGCCCTGTTGATCACCAACATAGAGTTTTCTAATAAGAGGCTGAACAGAGCGGGAGCTGAAAAAGATGAGGAGAACATGAATAAAGTGCTCTCAAGTCTGGGATATAAGGTGGAGAAACATAGAAACCTCACAGGAAAGGTACCTTTTTATCTATTAAAACGTGTTGTCTGGGTGTCTGATTGAAGTAAAGTAACTGATACTTTGTTTTTATATGTTCTGACAGGAAATTGAGGAGAAGATTGTCAAGTTTTCTCAACTTCGCGAACTAAAAGAGACTGATAGTGTATTTGTGGTTATCATGTCTCATGGGAAGTTGGGAGCGGTTCTCGGAGTCAACACGAAAAATGACGGTGACGATGAGTTTCCCATAGACAACATTTACAGACACCTGGGCTCAGAGAGATGTCCAGCTCTGCTGAACAAACCAAAGATTGTTATCATCCAGGCCTGCAGAGGAGGTAATTCTTTTCTGCTCTTACAGACACAACAAATCACAGCTTCATTTATGTAGATTAGTTCATCTGATCAAATATTTCACATATTTGTATGTTTCAGAAGAGAAAGGATCTGTGTTTGTCAGTGATAGTGCAAACCAAGCTAATGATGTGCCAGCTCCTGTTGTCAGCGAGGACTTTGCAAGAGATGAAGCTAATGATGTGCCAGCTCCTCTTGTCAGTGAGGATTTTGCAGAAGATGCTGTGAAATGTGTACACAAAGAAAAAGACTTCATCTCTCTTCTCTCCTGCACACCTGGTTGGTTCATATACAATATCAACAAATCATATTGTGCAGCCTGTAACATATTTAAGATTATGATTGATATTTTGATAGTAATTTCTATTAATTTTCTTTGTCTACATTATTTTCCTACAGATACTGTTTCATACAGACATAAAGATCAAGGGTCACTCCTCATTCAGTACATTGATGAAGTTTTCAAGACTGATGCACGTGAGGATCACATTTCCGAACTTTTCAGAAAAGTGAGTTTCGCAAGTATAGACCATCTTATGGATGTTAAATACAATGTGCAAAAATGGAAAGTAATATCAGTTTTAGGAATAAAAATTATACACTACTGTTCAAAAGTTTGGGGTCACTTTGCCATGGGATTCAATAGGGAAGTGACCCCAAACTTTTGAACGGTAGTGTATATATATATATATATATATATATATATACATATAAGCAAAGATGATGCCTTATCATTTTTGTGTGCACAGGTCCTGCGTAAGTTCGAATCCTTCGATGTTTCCAACAAAAGACAGATGCCTTCTATAGACAGATGCACAGCAACGAAGCTTTTCTACCTCTATCCAGGACTCTCAGGCACAACTCCACCTTAATGTTTTCGTTCTGGCTTTTTAAACAGTTTTCTTTTTGCCACTAAAGCCACAAATCAACTGGTTTCTGACAAGTTATTTTCTTTCAACATAAGATACTGACAGTTGATGACCATATGCTGTACATATATTGATTTGACTGAGTTTGTCCATGTTCTAAAAATAAAAAGTTCATCATAAAATGTAGTTTTGTCTCTGCCTTCTATGGTGTGGTTAGAATGTTTCAAACCTTTTAAGTTTTCCACTTTCATGTTTCAGACAAAGTCACTCCCTGTAAGCATCTGTTTCACTGTCCAGCTGCTGGCAAACTGCGTCCCACTGGCCACAGCCGCCCCGATTACAGGTGCAGGTTTAAAGAAGGATGTCGGCCTTCTCAGAACTGTGATAGTGTGGGCCAATCCGTGAGTGGAGGAGCAGAGACCCATCTGTTAATGTCAATCAGACCGGCTGCAGCTCTTTGGTTAAATCAGTCCTCCATCCATCTCTTCCATCCGTCACACTGTGTTTGCAGTTCACTGTGTAATCTACAAATACAGGTTTAAGTTCTATAACGCAAAGAAGAGGCCATATGAAAGCACGATTCAGAAATGCCACAATTGTCACTTGGCTAAAGCTGATTTAAAATAGTTTAAGGCAAAGTGAAAAACTTTTCTCAATCCACGTGCTTTAAGATAGTTATAAAAAAGAGGAGATGCAACACAATGGTAAACAATGTTCTACTCAATTTTTTGAGATGTGTTAGTGCCATCAAAGTCAACATAAGCTAATATTTTCCATGAAATAGTAAAATGTCTCAGTTTCAACATCTAATATTGTTTGTGTTCTATTGGAATAAAATATGGGCTTATTAGACTTGCAAATGATTGCATTCTGTTTTTATAGAAGCCAAATATTGTAGATGTTGTATGTACCCAGTAGGGGGCACTGTATTGTTACCTGGTAAGGTAATAGACAGGGGTATATAAGAGGAAGACGTCATTACGTCAACAGGTGTTTTGACCCGGAAGGGCAAAAAGGTTTTTGACCGCAGTGGCGCGAGTTAACTAAACTGTATTGTCTGTCTTGAAATGCATGATCGCAGAATAAATAGAAAAGGTCTGCATAGCAATTGGAAGTGGACATTTATCATTGGTTTAATGACAGCGACAAGGCGCGTCAACCACCACCGAGTCAAACATTCTCAGTGCTTTGCAATAGGCTTAGCTCCTTTAACAGTTTTCATTTACATATTTGATGGAACTGCAATCTTTTTGTAATTGGGGTTGTAAATGAACTAATTTTCTTTCACTTTTTCAGTCTGCTCTGCTACTCTGAAGCAAAAAATATCACACCACTCCTGTAACATGTCGATAATGTGTATTTATTACACATCCACAGGGTTTTAATGCATTAACAGGCTGAGAAGTTACAAATGCATGAATTCAAGTTGGATGACATGACCCCGGTGGCCCACCTGACGACACCCAGGCTCTGTTTGAGTACCAACAGACAGTCATCTGTCTGATCCAAACTTTTTCTAACACATCTCTGGAGCTCAACATTGCCAAGACCAATGAGCTGTGCTGTGGGGGCAGAGAAAATTAATTCCCTCTGCCATAACTATTTGTAATATCATAGGCACAACTCATTTGTTGCTCTTTCTTCACTTCTCTTACCCTCCTCTCTGTAAATTTGAATGTTTTATTTTTAAAATATTTTAAATGTGAAGATTTGAGCCAAAGAAGAATTTCTATCTATCTATCTATCTATCTATCTATCTATCTATCTATCTATCTATCTATCTATCTATCTATCTATCTATCTGTCTATCTGTCTATCTGTCTGTCTGTCTAGAACAAACGGTAAATGTGGTGATTATTATAACACCTCATTTATTACAAGCATTTAAACTGTTGACGTCTTCTGGGGATTGGGTCTTGGCAGCTGGGAGGAGTGTGGACAGTGGTCACAGCTGTGCTCCTACAAAGTCACTGAGGCTGGAAACAGAAAGACACATTGGACACAAGACATCAGATTACTGTTCAGATTAATTTATTTCCATGTGCTGGTATAGTATCCTGTATGAAATGATCTTCACTCTAAAAAGGATTTGGACTGTGACAACAACTTACTTTTGTTGATTCAATTAACTTGAAATCAAGACAATAGTTGAACCAACTTAACTAAATCGCTTTCATTTGTAACAAGTGATTGAATTAAGCGTTTCCATTATTAATTTACTGAGTCAGTTCAACTGAGCAGTCAGACCTACTGGAATAATATAGTATAAACTGTGCAAAGACTCAAGGGAAAATAAAATTCAGCAGGAATTAAGAGTTTGTGATTACTACCCATAGATGTAGAACTATAATATTAATCTTAAGTAAGTCAAGGATGAATCAAATATTTGGTTTGGGAATACCTTAATCTTTTAAGTTGACTTTTCATGAAGTTGAGTCAGTGATTCAGATTCAGAAACTAAATTATTTGAGTAAGTATGACTCAAACCTGTTGAGGTGAGCAAACTCAGGTTGGGTAAACTGTATTCAATTACTTGTTACAAATTTAAATAATTACATTCAGTTAGTAAAACCTTTTTCCTTTTGCAGTGTTTCTAAGTCTGATGCATCTGATGCGTATCTGTGTCATAGTGGTCCATTACTGACCAAGAACTGTGGAGCACAAATGCAAAAAGCACTAGCCCATCATCATAGTGCCCCTTCAACTATTCTTAAGGTTTTAGATATTTAATATTCTTAAGGTTAGATATCTGACAGTACTGATATTTGCAACTTCTCATTTACATGACATTTAAATTGACATTCACTAAAAAAAAAGCTTGTATTGAACAAATCTGACAGCTGTATGAGTATTTCAGCTCACCTGGGGCCAATCCAGGTCATTATAAAGCAGTGGATCTCTCTCCTGAAGGTGAGCGATCAGCTTACTGCTGGCATCGTCTCCTTTCCTCTTCACTATGTCAATAAGACAGCGAGCTCTGTCTGCTCTGCTCGGATTCTCCTCAAGTATTGCGTCTTTTTCCCCATCATTCAAGACATTGTCCTCAAAAAGGTCATCCAGGAGCTGTTTTATCAGTGGATTGGATAACGTATTTACAAGCCGTCTCCTCACACTTTCAAGCTGTTGAGCTAAGAACATGAAATCACAAAATGTTGATGATTCCAGATAAGATAAAAGACCATGCACTGTTCTGCTGACACAAAATTAAGAAGGTTCAATCTAGCAAGAAGAATAATTTCAAGCACAACAGCATTAAGGTCAAGGTCAAATTCAAGGTAACTTTTTGACACTTGAAGGTAGATTTGTTTTGCAGTAAAATAGGACAGGCCAACAAAAACATTAAAACCAAAACAGATGCAAAAAGACAATACAAAATGCACAAAAACTGAAAATGAGTACTGTCCGAGACTTGGATGTAAATAAATGCATAAGATTTATTATCATTAAGGTTTATATATATATATATATATATATATCACAATAAGAGCAAAGAAGGAGTCAAAGTGTAAAAGGATTAAAAATGCATAAAGTCTTGTTTAAAAAGGACACAGTTGCAGGAACAAAGTTGTTCCTGTATCTTGTGGTCTTTGACCTCGGGTGTAATTCTTCAACCTGATGGCATGAACTTGAACTCAGAGGACGGAGTCGGCACTTAAAATGGCTGTATTCCATGCATCCGTCTGGTGCACAGCTAAACTTTGGACTTTGAGCATGGAAATTTGTAAATCTTTTCTAAAGAAGAAGAAAGAAAGAAAGAAAGAAAGAAAGAAAGAAAGAAAGAAAGAAAGAAAGAGAATTCTTTCTTCACAGATGTTGACATACATACACTATTGTCTGAAACCACACTGAGCACCAACCTATTGATTGCAATGAGACAGACTAAATTAATAACGTCTATATTTAATATTATAGATAACAAAGTGTATTTTCTACTATATTTACTATAGTATATTGTACTTAAAGAAGAACAGCATAAAATACAAGATAAAACCGCCGTTTTTTTTTTTTTTTTTTTTTTTTTACCACAAAACGTTTTATTACAAACGCGCCAATAAAGTGGCGAATTTTGACCACTTTGGCTTGCCATAATATGGAAACCAGTCTGCGCGTATTACGCACACCTTGTCCATCCAAGAAACCGCGAAGAAGCGTTACGCAAATCCGTGTGAACTTCATAGCAGCGAGTCTTTGAACGGTGTCTAAAGAGTTGAGCAATGGCAGGTAAGATTACTTATTGAGCACTTCGCACGAAGGGTGTTTATGTTGACAATATTCAGATGATGAGCCAGAAAAAAAAAACCCATACATACAAGACTGTAAGCTGGTGATAATAACTGTTCTGTGTTGAAACACTGAGGACAAGATTAGTTTTCCACATATATTTTTTCAGTAAGCGCCTTGACAGCGTAAAAGCAAAGTGTATGGTTACAGTTTTTACGCATGCCACGTATTATACTTTCACTTAGTTAAGGTTGAATTCCTTCCTCTCTGCTTTAATTACTTCCAATGAATTCTCCTGCAAGGCATCGAAAATGTAAAGAAAATATATTATGCATTTTTTTTTCTGGACAAAACTGTTCGCAAATGAGCTTTCTTTGGTACCAGCCATACATTTAACTTCCAGGTCATAGGCGGTTACTGCTCGACTTCAAAGTCGAGATAAAGATCTTCGCTTTCAGAAGTACACTGCAAGTCTCAAAACGTTTGTTGTAAAAATGTTTGATCTCTATCATGAGAAAATAGTCATTTGCTTATAATTTCATAGTTTTGGTCTGCTTTAATGAGAAGTAAAATTAAACTTCTCTGTACGAGAAGGAAGATCTCGTCAAACTTCCACCCTTCAACACTCAACAGGGAAGCCGTCAGTGGATGTTTACCGACAGTATTATAGTCTATTACATAGTCCACAAAAAGGGATTTCAACCTCTTGTATTAACGCCACGAAATTAAAGTGATGTTAAATAAATGTATTCAAGTCCAGAATTCCAAAAGCTCTTCAGCCTACCAAGTTAAGAAAGTTTCAAACACATAGTATTATTCATTGTGATGCATTAGCCTGCTAAAATGTATGTTTTTAAACGTAATTTTAAATAAACAATATACAAGTAGACTTAATAATTTAAAACTTGCAATAAATCTATTATTTGTATAATGTTCTGTCTTGTTGATATTCAGCTTTGTGGTAATTTTGGAAACTAGTTTCAGGGATAGACAAAATATACATTACACAAGCTTTTTCTGTTACTTTGAACAATGCTTTTATAGAATTGAGTGAAATTTTATTGTTTGGATCCTCATTAGCAGGTTTAGAAGATCAGCTATACTCTTCCTGAGGTTCAGCCAAAACATAAAAAAACAACAGAGCAACATTTTAAAAATCAGTGACAGTAAGACAGAAAAGAGAAACGCTGATGTGTAAAGCAACACAGTCAAGCAAACTGAAACCTCAACATGAGTATTCAGCTTAAAAAATCACAAACATGTTATGACCCCAGAATTATTTTCACTCTCCACAATATCGAAAACCCTATATGTGACGTTTAATTGTATAACTACAAGTAGGGAAATCAAATTCTCTATTGTAAGTTGAACATTTGTACATTCCTCCTAAATTAAATAACCATTTAAAATATTTTTCTTATTTTGCACAAGGCATAAGTAATACACTTTTCTTTTCTCTCTCTTTTTTTTTTTTTTACGTCTGCCTTTGCCAACAAGTAAACATGACAAAGAGTATGCAGAATAATACTGTATTTTAATTCCACAACAGTGGAATACTTAATCATTCATTGTAAGCAACTTAACTGAAGCAATCACATGAAGCACATGTTTATGTCTAATGTTTTTTTTTTTTTTTTTTTGCTATGTATTCTCTAGATAAGGAGCTACAAAGAGTGAGGACAGATTTTATACAAAGGGTCACCAAACCAGTAATCAATCAGCTTTTGGATGGCCTCTTGGAAGACCGTGTCTTGAATGATGAGGAGAAAGATTCCATTCTGGAAGAAAATAGCTCCACAGCTGACAAGGCACGCAATCTCATTGATAATGTGCGGAAGAAAGGACCTAAAGCCAGCATGAGGATGATTTTTCATATTGAAGAAAATGATTCTTCACTGTACTCTGTGCTGGGTCTGTCTTCTGGTCAGCCTGCTCAGCCAGGTGAGTGACAGAAAAAGATGCAATTTAACACTGTTATCACACCTTTATACAATTTAAATACTTTTTCAATAATGTTGTTGGTTGTCGTTTCCAGCAGCACAGCCGCAGATTGACCCTTCAACCCCAGCCATCCTCACTGTACAGGAGTTCTGGGAGAAGATGAAGAATGATAAAGATGTCAGTAATTCATACAAATCATATGAAATAGATGTTTGCTAGACTTACCTGCAGCTATTATTGGACCCTATGGGAAAATGTATTTTTCAAGTAAAAACATTCCCTTGTGCAATTCAGTTTAGGTCAGTGTTTTCGTAAATATGTAGTAATCAGTTTTCTACATTAAATAGGATGAAACAAAAAGGAAACTCTTGTTAAATTTGCTTCTTTTTAATCTTCCTTTTCAGTGTTACCCCGTTCGTAAAACTTCTTATGAGAATCGAGTGGCCCTGTTGATCACCAACATAGAGTTTTCTGATAAGAGCCTGAACAGAGCGGGAGCTGAAAAAGATGAGGAGAACATGAATAAAGTGCTCTCAAGTCTGGGATATAAGGTGGAGAAACATAGAAACCTCACAGGAAAGGTACCTTTTTATCTATTAAATCGTGTTGTCTGGGTGTCTGATTGAAGTAAAGTAACTGATACTTTGTTTTTATATGTTCTGACAGGAAATTGAGGAGAAGATTGTCAAGTTTTCTCAACTTCCCGAACTAAAAGAGACTGATAGTGTATTTGTGGTTATCATGTCTCATGGGAAGTTGGGAGCGGTTCTCGGAGTCAACACGAAAAATGCCGGTGACGATGACTTTCCCATAGACAACATTTTCAAACACCTGGGCTCAGAGAGATGTCCAGCGCTGCTGAACAAACCAAAGATTGTTATCATCCAGGCCTGCAGAGGAGGTAATTCTTTTCTGCTCTTACAGACACAACAAATCACAGCTTCATTTATGTAGATTAGTTCATCTGATCAAATATTTCACATATTTGTATGTTTCAGGAGAGGAAGGATCTGTGTTTGTCAGTGATAGTGCAAACCAAGCTAATGATGTGCCAGCTCCTGTTGTCAGCGAGGACTTTTCAGGAGATGAAGCTAATGATGTGCCAGCTCCTGTTGTCAGTGAGGACTTTGCAGAAGATGCTGTGAAATGTGTACACAAAGAAAAAGACTTCATCTCTCTTCTCTCCTGCACACCTGGTTGGTTCATATACAATATCAACAAATCATATTGTGCAGCCTGTAACATATTTAAGATTATCATTGATATTTTGATAGTAATTTCTATTAATTTTCTTTGTCTACATTATTTTCCTACAGATACTTTTTCATACAGACATAAAGTTCAAGGGTCACTCCTCATTCAGTACATTGATGAAGTTTTCAAAACTGCTGCACGTGAGGATCACATTTCCGAACTCTTCAGAAAAGTGAGTTTCGCAAGTATAGACCATCTTATGGATGTTAAATACAATGTGTAAAGATGGAAAGTAATATCAGTTTTAGGAATAATATATATATAGATTAGCAAAGATGATGCCTTATCATTTTTTGTGTGCACAGGTCATGTGTAAGTTCGAATCCTTCGATGTTTTCAACAAAAGACAGATGCCTTCTATAGACAGATGCACAGCAACGAAGCTTTTCTACCTCTATCCAGGACTCTCAGGCACAACTCCACCTTAATGTTTTCTTTCTGGCTTTTTAAACAGTTTTCTTTTTGCCACTAAAGCCACAAATCAACTGGTTTCTGACAAGTTATTTTTTTTCAACATAAGATACTGACAGTTGATGACCATATGCTGTTTGTCCATGTTCTAAAAATAAAAAGATCATCATAAAATGTAGTTTTGTCTCTGCCTTCTACGGTGTGGTTAGAACGTTTCAAACCTTTTAAGTTTTCCACTTTCATGTTTCAGACTCATCTTAAAATAGATCGTCCCTTGTTACGACCCCTTTTGAAAACCAGGGGTAATGGGGTTGTCAACAAAACAAACCGGACCCAAACAACTTTAAAGTTATTTTTTTACCTTTTATTTTTCCAACTATAAATAAAAAAAACACCTTTTTATTTTTTCTCCTATAAATTGATGAAAAAAAGGCCCTTAAAAAATTACAAATGTCCCACCTTCAGTCATGACAACAAAAGTTAGAGTAATCACAAGCTGCATCAACAATAATCAGAATCAGAAAAGATGTACAAGAAAGACCATATGGCCAACATACAGCAAAAAAACAAATATTTTATTCAGTTTTTTTTCCCTGAAGGATCTTTTTTTTTTCTTTCTTTCTTTTTTTTAAACCAGAAATGTGTTTATTAATGGAATAACAAAGTCAGAGCTAGAAAGTGGCAGGATTCTGGCCATGGGTGGAGTCACCATCATCTAATCCTCCACCTATTTCTTTTGTGTTTGCTTTTCTGTCTCTACATTCACTCTCGTTTTTCCACATTTTAATACATCTTTTATGCAGTTCCCACTTCTCTACATCTGCTGCTTTGATTTTCTTTTTTTTCCTTTTTTTCATCCTAGTCCTTCTGTGCTGCCTCATCCAGCTTATCTACTTCTTTTCTACTCAAACACCTGTTCTCTGGAAAACCATATTTCTCCGTCCAGTAAGTCATGCAGTCCAGGCCATATTTCTTTTTCATGTCTCTTAAAATTGGGGAATCCCATTCACCCTCCTTCTCTTTACCAGCTGTGTTTCCCATTTTTTCAACTAGGACGTCTCCTGTTGGTTTTTTCTAACTTCAAGTAGCCCACACTTAGGCACAAAAATTACTAAAAAGCCTCTTGTTTCCACCTAAGTTTTTACTTCAGTGCCAGACTAACCTACCCTACCTTTGTAGAATAGTGACCTGTCCTGCTTTCACAGAATAGTGAAAACCCTATCCCATTTTCATAGGATAGTGAGAAAAAGGTGGTAAATGGGAGTCCGATATGAAAACTTCTCACCGTATGTGATTTGGGTGCTGCTCCACACGCAGACTTCGTTCTGGATATCAGTGGTGCCTGAACGGAGTCCCTCTGTCGTTCCCTGCAGTTAAGACTGACCCAGGGGCTGAAGTATCCTTCAGGATGATCAATCACGGGTTCTGATCCTCCGGTCAGTCACTCAAGATATCCTGCCAGAAAACGCCAAGATTGCAGTGGAAATTTTATTATCAAAGATCACACACTAAGTGAGAATCAAACAAAGAGCTGATCAGCAATGAGAATCACACAGTGAAACAGCTTTGGCTGAGCGAGTCCGCAGAGATACACATGGGCTTGGTTAATATAGACTCGCATGATGTGAAAGCATCAAGGTTGCAGGTGCAAGTCCTCAGTACACTGTCTTCAGAACCTGCTCAAACTGGTTTTCTTATTACACTTCTTTCTTTTTCTTGAGTTTACAGAGTTTCTGAAGAATGTTAACAGCGGTGTGATAAGAAAGAAAAGCTCATTACCAAATATTTGCTGGGTACAGGTCGTTCTGCTCAGTGAAACATAAGCCATGGTTTAATAATACAAAATGCAAGATTACATGTCTCATCTAAACATCGCACAAATATAAGTGTTATGTGTATAATTTTCCATTACAAATACATGAGCCTTTATGGATAAATTGAAGGACATTAATGAGTTAGAGCAATATTGTTGTGCGTCTGATGACGAGTGATCACGTGTGTACTTTTTCCTACCTTTTAATTATGCCATTGTATAATTTTTTTTTACATTTCTCCACCTTTTGTTAGCTTAGTTTTTTTCATCTGAACTATCTAAATCTGCATTTTTTTTATTACAATGTCCTTATATTAAATTAGAGGATCTCCCAAAAATAATGTTTGTCTCAGTATTACTCAACATCTGCTCCCAAAACAGCTAATGAAAACAAGTTTGAACTTGGGTGTAAAAAGGTTAATACTATGAAAAATACCAAATTGAAAAAGGTTAATACTTTGAAGAAGAATACTAACCATGGAATATATTTTTGCTTTGATAAGAAATGAAGATTTTGTTCATTGTAGTGATGTGTGATAGCAGTCCCACTTGGCTCTAATCTGGGATACTTTTGACACTTATGGCTCAGTTATGGCACTAAAAAGTGTCATATCTGCATCAAATATTGCTTAAATGTCGTAAGTGGACAGATTTGATTAATTGAAAGTTTTAATTTGAATGAAAGCTGAAAAAACAAACAAACAAACAAAGAAAAGAAAACAAAAGGAATATACAAAAGAAGGAAAGGTAAGTCTTTGTCCAAACTGGGAAGAAGCCAGCGCTTATTCATTGCTGTGTTTGTCTGCCAGCCCATTTTACATTTTAACCTCACATACAAACACACAAAAACTCTTTCTTGTACTTCTCACTAAATCCATTTTGAATATTGAATTCTCTTATAAATTACGATCCTCATCTCTTTGGCCGAAAATATTTTGGATGTTGAGTGGTTGTAAATGCTTATTAACTTTATACATGATCTTTGCTGTATGATAATGAACGAGGTCCTGAACTTTGACTGTAAAAGCAGAGAATTGTGATCAAGATACCCAATTTTGTGTATGATACAGACAGCCCTTATTTTCAATACTGACAGTGAGTAAAGTGCATTTTTTATAATTGTTTCCCCAGATCTCTATATAGTAGGAGAAATATGTAAGAATTAATGAGCAATACAGAATATGGAGTGAATTGTAATATTAAAGCTGGTTTATTTTATTTATGATTGTGATGTTTTTTGCTACTTGGTTTTGTATGTGTCCGATGTGGGGCTTCCAAATTAGTTTATCATCTAGTATCACGCCCAAGACCTTAATTTCCTTTACATTTTTAATAATTACATTGTCAATTTGTAATTTATTATCTTCCTTTTTATAATGATCAATATTTTTAATTTATTATTTATAATAATAATTATGTCACTATAGTCATCTCCAGAAGCAAAAAGTGTTAAATTGTTAACAAAAATTAAAGCATTTCAACTAAGTTTAAACCAAATATGTAAACAAAATAGTGTTAAATGATAAACTAAGATAACTGAAATGTGTTGGTGCATGGGGCTACCGCCTTTAGCTGTGTGGCTGTAGGTGCGGCCATCACAATAGACAATATTCCAATCTTCTGAAATCAATTCGTTTTTAAGTGCAGTATTTTTATCCCCTTTTTGTAATCTCTTATAAATAACTGTGCCTGCTTTTCTTTGGTCACTATTTGGGTCATGCCTGGTGGAAAAATATTGAGTTTAGGCAGCCATCTGAGCCAACAACAAGATTTAAAATCAAATATACACCAAGGCAAGCAACTAAAACGCCAGTTTGAATAAACTAAGGGGTTCTGTTGTTGTGCGAACCTAAATTTAGAGGGCAAGTCAAAGTAAAATCTTGTATTTAGCAAAGTTAGGATAGATATTTGAAATTTTTGAGGCAACACATGTCCACAAATTGCCCCAAATTATGTCAGTAAATTTAGTAGTCTCAGTAGTCTGAGTTCTCAGACAAACACCCATTCATGCTCACACATGCATCTGCGCACAGAAAGATTGAGGCTCAAACCAGGAACCTTCTTGCTATTAGACAATGGTTCGAACCACCACAGCACCATGCAGCCCAGGAAGTCTGCTAAAGAACTGAAAGAAGTTGAGACAGCTTGTGAACATAAATAAGTTAAACTGTTTTAGAGATGACATGAGTAGACCTGAATATCTATCCTAGCTTTGTTTAATTTAATATTCTACTTTGACCTACACTCTTAATTTAGGTTCATATAACACTAGAACCCCTTAGTTGAGTTTATTCAATAAGCTTTGCAGCTGATTGCCATACAAGTTCAGTTGAGTTTGCTCAACAATTTTAGCACCTTGTTTTTACGGTGAGGCAAAAGTAGATATAGATCACAATATAGAACATTTTTAGCTTACTGGACTGTATTAAAGATACAATTCAATAATCATGACCTTCCAAAAAATGTTAAAAATTCAAATGTTATTTGGAATAACAAGTTTTGAAAAAAGAAAAACCAAACAAAACACTCCCATTTTCGCTATGAGATCTTAATAACAGCTTTGTTTTTCTGAGGAAAGCAATGTTCCAGACAAAAGAATATGCAGATCATTACAAGCACAAAACACAAAAGATCTCAAGTTGCTTGTGGAAAAAAAAGTGTATTAATGACACCATGCTGATCGTCCTCCTCAGCACACATTGATGATAAACTTAAAACTGAAGTACATAATTAAATTTATATCACTAAGAGAGACAACTTCAAGAACAAAGCTGAAGTGGTACTTCTAGTTTTACTTGTTTATTACCACTTCCAGGGAACCTGAGCTTCCTGACAACTTTATAAATAAATGTCTTGGATAAACAAATACACAGATTTATCTGCTAGAGGACTGAGGCTGCACTTCACTGAGACAGAGCTTCTGAACAATGGCAGGTGAGACTTAAGGATTTCAAATAAAATTTCTTTTTTTTATGATTTCAGTGTACTCGTCAGCATCATATGATCCTATTCTTCACTCAGATAAGGAGCTTGCAAGAGTGAGGGGAAGATTTGTGGAGAAGATCTCAAAAGCACTTCTCAAACAGCTCCTGGATGACCTTTTGGAAGATGGTCTGATAAACGATGGGGAGAAGGATTCTGTGCTTGAAGACAACAATAACAAAGCAGACATGGCACGTGATCTCATCGACATGGTGAGGAAGAAAGGGGACAAGGCCAGCAAGAAGATGATTGCCCACCTTGAAATCAGAGATCCTACACTTTATTCTGAACTGGGCCTGACCTGCGGTCAGCCAGGTGAGATCCCACCATGAAGGACAAATAATTCAGAATATCTTATGGAATATGAGTTCAGAGATCTGTAAAAATAACTTTTCTAACATTAGTGTCTTGCTGTTCTCAGCGTCAACACCTCAGAAGGAGCAAACCTGGTCAAACAAACTCATTACCACAACTGACTCATTCTGGAGGGAGAAACTGAACGATAAAGATGTACATTTCTAAATCTGATATAACAAAATCTTACAGCTTCTTAACAGACTCATGTACTATCAGTAGATACACAGTTTGTGCTACATTCACCTCAGAAATTATATCTTGATTACTACTTCATCCAGATTCAAATACAGTATGCATTATGTCTTTTTTTTAAAAAAAAAAAATCACAGTCATTGTTTTGGTTTTCAGATTTATCGTGTGGCTGAACATTCCCTTAAAAGTCGTGTGGCCTTGCTAATCACTAACAGGAATTTTGCTGATTCTAAGTTAACACGAAAGGGAGCTGAAAAAGACGAGGAGAACATGATGAAACTGCTCAAATCACTGCAATATGAGGTGGTGAAACACAATGACCTCACCGGGAAGGTACTTTTAACTTCTTTGTTGTAATAACTGGCATATGCTCGTCATAAAATTAGAATATCATGAAAAAGTTGATTTATTTCAGTAATTCCATTCAAAAAGTTAAACTTGTATAATGTATATATACAAAAAAAGGGATTTCTAGAAGTGTTGGCCAACTGAAAAGTATGAACAGGAAACATATGAACATGTACAGCACTCAATACTTAGTTGGGACTCCTTTTGCCTGAATTACTGCAGCAATGCGGCGTGGCATGGAGTCCATCAGTCTGTGGCACTGCTCAGGTGTTATGAGAGCCCAGGTTGCTGTGGAAGTGGCCTTCGGCTCTTCTGCATTGTTGGGTCTGTTTTATCGCATCTTCCTCTTCATAATACCTCATAGATTTACTATGAGGTTAAGGTTAGGCAAGTTTGTGCCTCTCTTCTCTTCCTCCAGACTCTAGGACCTTGATTTCCAAAGGACATGCAAAATTTCCTTTCATCAGAGAACATAACTTTGGACCACTGAGTAGCAGTCAAGTCCTTTTTGTCTTTAGTCCAGACGAGACGCTTTTGACTCTGTCTCTAGTTCAAGAGTGGCTTGACAAGGAAAGCGACAGCTGGAACCCATGTCTTGCATACATCTGTGTCTGGTGGTTCCTGAAGCTCTGACTCCAGCTGCAGTCCAGTCTTTGTGAATCTCCCCCACATTTTTGAAAGGGCTACGTTTCACAATCCTCTCCAGGGTGCGGTTATCCCTGTTGCTTGTACATTTTTTTCTACCATATCTTTTTCTTCCCTTCGCCTCTCTATTAATGTGCTTGGACACAGAGCTCTATGAACAGCCAGCCTCTTTAGCAATGACCTTTTGTGTCTTGCCCTCCTTGTGCAATGTGTCAGTGGTCGTCTCCTGGACAACTGTCAGGTCAGCAGTCTTCCCCATGATTGTGTAGCCAACAGAAATAGACAGAGAAATAGACCGGTACGGCTAGGGAAACGGGAAGTAACATAAAAGAAAGATGTCCAGATGTAAAATGGAGCAACGTGGATTTTATTGTTCCATGTGGCTGGTGGACACAAAGAAATTAAACACAGGTGGGATGGGCGGGTGGTGCTGCTCTAATCAACAAACCTAATAAAACAGAATGGACTAACAAAGCTAAAACAAACAAAAAACACACAAGAAGCAGCACCAATAACTAAACAAGATAACAAACAAAAACTGCTGTGAAAGCAGACTGATCTGTCTGGCCTAAATCCCCAAAAAAGTAACAGCACCAAAGATGACAGAAAAGCTAAAGTACATAACCTGAAAGACGCAACACAAGACCTGATCAGACACAATTGAAAATCCACAAATGATCAAAAAGTCTCTACAAAGTGGGCAAACTGCCTGAACAAAACACAGTTGCACCTTACTGAAGGTATGACACGCTCTTTTACATTTGAGGGAAGAAGCAGCAGTGATTGGTCTAGAGGGCAGCGAACCAGGGAGCAAGTGAGGAAGGTGTGATGAGTTCAGTTACTCCCAGCCAGACGATGACACATGGTGATCTGCACAGCAGATAGAGTAATTGGTTTCACAGCTGACAGCACAGTTAGGATGATGTATAAAATGTAAATGGTAACAGACTGTAATGATTAGCAAATCTCATTACCACATATTATCTTCCTGCTATATATGCCATTTTCTAAATTTAAATTCTTCCAAGAAATTTTAGCTCTTTTTGCATTTAATGGCAGTAACGTATCTCAAACGCTGTAACAGGGCCATATTTATCACTGTGTAGCATTCACTTTCCTTTAAAGACACATTATGTAACTTTTCAACCTTAAAACTTCGCTTTCCGGACTTGTTTGATGACAAAGTAACATCTATTGGCATATCTGGAGCTTTTGCTGCCCAGCAGTGTCCTGAGTGCCAAGGCTAAGAAGCAGCCATAACATTTTCATCCAGGAAGCTGTGTGATGTTGATAGCTGTAGATAGGTGGCGCATAACTGAGAAAATTACAAAGGTTCTGTAGTGCATCTTAAAGCAAAAATGATTAAAAAACATCTGGAAACTGTAGAAACCAGCTGCTGAAGAGGAATTTTGTCCTATGTAATATGTTAATAACCAGCTCAACGTCTTGTGTCCTTACAGGGTATCGATAAAGCTGTACGAGAGTTCACTAAACACCCAAAACTGAAAGAGACAGATAGTGTGTTTGTGGTGATAATGTCTCATGGGAAATATGGAGCTGTTCTTGGTGTCAATCACAGGGTTGAAGAACCGGATGAATTCCCAGTTGACAACTTATACAATTACCTGGGTTCACAGTACTGCCCAGCACTGCTGAACAAACCAAAAGTCATCATCATCCAGGCCTGCAGAGGAGGTGATTAGCATCTATCTTGTGTTCATAGCTACAGTTTGGACCTGAACTTAGAGAATTAAGAGCATGTACATATGTTGCAGCGTCTGGTGGAGCCGCGATTGTCAGTGACAGTGCTGAAGCTGCTATGGTCTGTGATGATGTTTCACAGCGACCACCTGAAGCCAACATTGTGGGTGATGCTATTCATTATGTACACAAGGAAAAGGACTTCATTTCTCTTCTGTCCAGCACTCCTGGTCAGTCTGTCTGGTATTTAAATGGATCTTATCTGAAAGTTATCTGGTATTATGTGTCCCAAAAGGACATAATTTGTTACCTTATGTGAGAAAATGTCATAAAGTTCCTGTTTCTTTATGTTTTCCTGTAGGTACTGTTTCATACAGACAGGAAGACGAGGGGTCTTTTCTAATCCAGTATATTGTTGAAGTATTCAACACCTGCTGCCATGAGGATGATATTGATGAACTTTTCAGAAAGGTAAGCATCTCCTTTTTGTTTTTGGTGGCAAAATTATAAACAAATTGACAATTGACTGCAGAAGGTCATCACAAAAGATTAATAGAGGTTAATGGAACAATACATAGTCATTTTTGTCCTCTGTGTCAACTTTTAGGTCATGCAACGCTTTGAAGATTTACCCTCTGAGAGCAAAAGACAGATGCCAACCAAGGACAGATGCACTCTCACAAGGAGGTTCTATCTCTTTCCAGGCCATTGAAACGGCACGGAGTTCTGATTGATTACTTAACAAACATTATTTCTGCTTCACACGTTTACATGAATGGTGGCAGGACATGTTCTTATGAGGAGTGTATATCACTGAATTTGTCTGCTCCTGCCAGTTTGGTTGATAGGAAAGACGATGCTTTTCGGTTTTTCAGCAGCTTAGTCAAACAAAAAGGGAAGAAATTGATGGAAATGGTTTGATTGAAAATCGGCAATAACTATTATTAATGCATTAATGTTAAAAAACATATACTTATACTTTTTTGGTATTTGATGACAGAGAATAAATTATACTATGATAACTAACTGCTACCTTTGTAAAACATATATTTGTAACCTTGGATCAGGAGACTTCAATATAAGGTGGTGGGCAGCTTTCATTTTATTTTTGTTGGATTTATGATATAATCCAAATTATTAATGGATAAAAATGAAGATTAAAAAAAATTAGGGCTCAAAAGCTTTATTTATTTTCTGTGTCTTCTGTGTCTAGTGGTTGTCTTTTATTTGGAAAGTTTTTGTATGCCCATTTCATGTCTGAAATGACCTTGAGCAATATATACTGCTCCTCAGTGTGCTCCTCACTTGTAGTTCGCTTTAGATAAAGGGATAAGATATTTGTATATCACATCACCAGTTATCCATTGTTCCCCATCACTCTGGGTCTAAATAAAAACTTTGAATAAAATTCTTTTGTAGCCAGAAACAAACCCGTTCTCTTGTTCCTCTTTAAGATTTTTATCTGTCGTGTGAGTAAATGTCAGCTTATTTCTTTGGATAGAAGATATGAAACTCATCTGTGAACTTACAATATAATGTTCCATATTGTGCTTAATTTCCATTATTGTTATAACCAAGGGCAGACTAGACTCTGTTTTACAGCTTAGTGGGACATACTGGCAGTGTTAGAGAGCTTCATATAAGTTTGAAAGAAAAAGACACAGGTGGCATACAAACACTCTGATTTTACAACACTCATTTAACATGTTCAGACAGGTAGCTACAGGTAAAAAATATGCTCTTTCACACACATGCATACACCTAATGACATGCATTCAAACTGAAACTACTGCTTTTAAGATCAGTATGGCTAAATTATGTACTTGTTACAATGTACAGACTCAAGATACATAGATTTGACTGAGGATCAGAGATTATTATTATTATTATTATTATTATTATTATTATTATTATTATTATTATTATTATTATTCCATTTGTTGTAAGCTTGACAGTCCAGTGCTGACAGAGATGGTTATAACAGTACAGTCACAAAGAAAAAGTCCAAATTTAATAAGTTAAGGGCAAAGTAAGAACACTTAATTTTGAATTGTGACTCTGGACCCATCCAGTGCAACAATTAAGTTTACTAGTGTTGAAAGGATTTTCCTAATAATTGATGACATTGCATTATATGATTATGATATATGATACAACAAAACTCAAACATAAATCTATTTCTGTATTTTTTCTGTGTTAATAGTAAGGAAGGCAGAACAGGAACAGGACAACATGAACATAAGAGCTGGTATGAACAGGTTTCACAGGTTTACACACAAACCAAACTATATGTTCTATAACTATTTCCTCAGGAAGTGTGTCACTCATAATAAAGTCTCTGAACTCAAGTTGTGCAACTACCATGTAACCACTACTGAACAGGTTTAGCAACATGCCACGGCCTATTAAACTGCACAAAGAGGAATCTACCTTGAGTTGTTAGCAACAGGATGATAGGTTTCAAAGCGATATGTGAAAGCCAACTCTACCTTTCTTGGATTGTTTTCTTTCCATAGTGCATCCGGCTGCCACTGCTTTCACAAATTAACACAAGAGGCAATTGTCAACACTGCATAAAAGAACATGTGGTATATTAGATTTTAAAAGTTTTTTGTTGCATTAGTTTTTGATGGTGGACAGTGGTCTGCATAAGCTGCAGCGAGGTGTGAAACATATGTGCGTTTATTGCTTTCATCACAGTAGCATGAAGTTTTTTAATAATTTGGACTTTAACTATTCACATGATCCTATGTAACAGCTCTTTATAGTTTCAAACCACATGGAGCAGATATGACTTTTCATGGTTGTCAATGCACATCAGTTTCCTGTGAACCTGTCCCTGACTTACCTGCTTTCCTTTGTTCAACCACATTTGGTTTCTTCTAGCCACTGGAGACCAGGGGTACTCTACAATACCTGCTGTTGTGGAGTAGTCAGTGGGTGGGGCAGCAGTGGCTCAGGCGTTAGAGCGGGTTGTCCAATAACCATAGGGTTGGCAGTTCGATTCTCACTCCCCCTGCTCATCTGTTGTTGTGTCCATGGGCAAGACACTTTACCTTCCTTACCTCCAAGTAATTTAAATCCTTGCTTTTGCCCATTTCTCTTAATTCTTTGTTTATATTAGTACAGAATTTAGCTCCACCTCCTTGTCTTCTGCTACAGAACCTGCCATGTATCTACCTGTTCAAAACAAACATGACCCAATGGGGCATTTTTCTTATCCACACTGAAACAACATAATAATGTCCAAAGAACATCTGTCCACTTGGTGTCATTGGAGTGATTGTTTGTGAACTGTATGTGTAAAACTTGCATCTATGAAGGTGAAAATTTTCTATCCCCATTCAAAAATGTTTCATTTCTTATCTTAACCTCAAGCACCATTATGGGCTATGTGGTGGTTGTTAAAGAATGACGTGTTGTTTTTTGTAACCAACATTTTCCTACACACTGTTATATTGGATCCTCAATAATGTGATTCATCAGTATTGTCAGAGTGGTCACTACTATGCAAATAGAACACGGTTGTAAAATGGCAGCATTCTTTTTTATGTGTTATGTCTCAAATACAAAAAAATAAACTTAAAATGTTTGTCCAAAAGATTTTTCCAGACAAACTTTATTTGAAAAAAACAAAACAAAACAAACCAAAAAAATAAAAACAAAAACAAAAACAAAAAACAAACAAAACAAAAACTAGTTTAACCAATAAAACCATGTTATCACAATACAACACAAAGGCAACAAGTTGAATAGGCAACATGGTTGCTGTCTGAGCATGTCTGATGTGTCCCCAAAAACTGATATCTGATAACTGATATAGTCTTTTACAAGGTTGCTTTGACTTCACGGACTCATCAAATCATCATGAAAGTCAACAACAAAGTAGCTTGACAAAAGAATACACACTGTTTAAAGCTAGCAATTTATTTAAAGAAAGAACAAAATTTGTCTGTCACTTTAAGACCCTAAGTACCAATCAGACCAGACTCTGTTTTACAGCTTAGTGGGACATACTGGCAGTGTTAGAGAGCTTCATTTAAGTTTGAAAGAAAAAGACACAGGTGGCATACAAACACTCTGATTTCACAACACTCATTCAGTATGTTCAGACATGTAGCTACAGGTAAAAAATGTGCTCTTTCCCACACATATGTGCATCTACTCACGTGCATTCAAACGGAAACAACGGTCTCCGATGTTGCACAACTGCTAAGACTGGGTGAAAACACATACAGCAGCACTGCTTCAGTCAACTATAAGAAATTCCATTTGAAAACAAGTTTGGTTGTGTCACGAAGTAAAATATCTACGTTAGTACAATTGTGTTCTTTTAATTGTGTTCCCTTTGCAACAGAACAGAAAACACAATTTTGCAGTAATCTAAACCATGCAAGGCTTTGGATGGGATGTAGAAGACATCAGAGAGAACAAAAAGACTACAAACGATCAAATAAATACACAAGAAAGCAGAAACATGACTGAAAACACTGTGGATGTGTAACCTCTCACTTTGCCTGTACAACACAAAACAGACAATACAAACAAATCAGTGTCATATTTGCAAGTTGGAATGTATTAGTATAATTTTTCATTCAAGAAACATCATATCTTTGACAACACTCAGATAAACAATTTGCAGCACCACACGTTTACAAAATAGCAACTCATGCGAGAACACCTCTGCCCCTATACACTGAGTTAAATGCATCGAACGTTATGTAGCGCATCTTGTGCTGAACATGTAGTAATTGCATTCATTAACAGGAATTAGAAGATATGTGTCCTGTTGGTGTGTTTAGCTGTGCGGCTGTTAGTGTCTCTCAGCGTGCCCGTGGGTTGAGGTTTAGGCCAGTGTTCCCCCAACTATGGAAGCAATGACAATTCCCAGAACCACACAGCATATGAGGATCATAATTTTCTTCTGCAGTGTTAACCAGAACAGAAAAAACCCCCCCAACAATTAAACAAAAAACAAAAACATCCCACGCAGCAAGTAGAGAGCAGAGGAAATCATGTTAGAAATATTACTTAACACACATTACAGTATATATAATAATCAGAACAAAATGCAGTTTAGCTACATGAACATGAATCTGGAGAAATTGCTGGAGTGTGAATATTACAAGAATTTCTTCAGGATATTCTTTTAAATGTAAAAATGGTTAGTTCCTGCATTTTGTTCATGTCAAACTAAACAAAAACAAGCAAAGTAAAAATGGTGAATTAAGGAGGCAGAGAGAACTCAATTCACCACAGCCTAAAACACATGAATGTGGACAAATCATGCTACAAATTAAGAAAGCATTTTTATCACTTTGACAATATGAAAGATGTACAAACAGACAACAGTGCTAGAACACCTTCAGGTTATAGAAGAAATAAAAGAAAGTGAAAGAAGTGAGCAAAAATGTTTTGAGTAATTATCAGATTTAAAAGGGTGATATTAAATAAATGACCAAGGCAAGGTTTGTACTGATCTGGAGTAATATATGAATCAGTGTACATGAAAATGGTCAGAATCGACCATATTTAATGCTGTTTTAGTTTTATTTGTTTGATGTATCAATGTGATGTCTTAAGTTACAGTGAGTCAAGCTCTCTCTGCAGGATATTCAAACATGCCACAAACATTTTGAAGCCACCTGGTGGTAGTATAATTAAAACACACACTCAAAAACACAAAAAATAAGCAACATAAATTAAAACTAGTCCTAGTCCCCCCCTCCCCCACGTAATTAATGACACTTTAATGCTAAAATTTTTTTAAATGAGGAGCAACTACAAGGGTAGAATAGTGAATGAAAGAAGGGGGAATTAATTGTGAAAAGACACTTTAATATGGGTGTGTATGGACATGGAAATATTATTAATGTATCAGATGGATGCAGGGTCATCACAAACCCCATTTCTCTTTTTGTAACATGAATAGGACAACTCAAGATAAGGAAGATGATCATAAATCTAATGTCTGATGGGTGTGAAACCAGAACTCTTAGTTTCCATGTATTCTTGTTTGGGAATATTAACATCCAATTCAAGAAAAGAAGGTGAATAATTCTTCTTTTTCAACAGAAAAGTGCCAGTAACAATCCTGGTAGAGCTGACTCCACATTATCAGTAGCTGAGCTCAATTTGGAGGAGAGATACTTCAGCTAATTTTGCTCACTTTTGATAAATAATGTAAAAAATGTAGGACCAGCAATTATGTGAAGCCATGCCGATGACAGACTTTTGGTTCCTGCAGCAGTCTTTTTATGCATATATGTGGAACCAGTTCTTGATAAGTTGCGGGCACCATGTTGATGTACAATTTGGCACTGACATAATTCTTAATAACTCAATAGAAAGTTTTGACTTAGTGATAATAAATGTATTTAAATGTATAATTCAAGACATGTTTCTTTTGATTGCAGTTAACATTTATCATTTTCTGTCTGTAAGAAAACATGAAAAACACACAACATGCACATGATAAATCTATGCAAGTGATGACACCAGAAGAAAAGCAGCATTTCCCCAAAGTGTTAAAATGTAAAAAAAGAAGAAGGAAGAAAAAAAAAGAAGAAAAATCATATATATAAAAATACATTTAATAGACAATGCACAACATTCAAGTGCTTAGTTAAACTCCCAGATATGTGGTTATCTCCCCTGTCTGCTTTGTGAGCATTTGCCAGGTCCTAACTGAGTCCCACTGCGAGGGAAATAATGAGGATGGTGAGACACACTGCAACACAACCCCCAATCAGGATCACTTTCTGAGTGGGAGACACAGAGAAGCCAAATGTCAAATGAAGAGACGGTGGATGGTTGGAAGAAAGCAGGCGAGAAAGAAAGCATCTAAATGCTATGATAGATATTAACCAAGAGGTGGCAGCCTTGCTGCACTGTAATGAATAAGGTTGTTAAACAAAGGAGGGAAATGATCACTTTCAAAAGTATTGATTAACCCAATGGATATAATTCTCAGTGAAGTAGAGCCTAGTTTCCTGTTGTTTTTGACTGCTACACTCAGCAGTTAGCCTTCTCCCCTCCAAAATTCACAAAATCATGGCAAACTGTGTCGTCTTTAACACTGTAAAATGTGACATTGGTTTTAATAGAATATATTTAGTGGATACAACTTTACTTTAATCTAGTTGTTACTGATACTAATCTAAATAAGTCATATAAACTGTTTTGGGCAAAATGCTGAAAAGATGACCACATGAAAAATGGTGATGTGTGGGGGTTTGCCACATCGCTGTTCACTTCTTTTTAACAACAGATTATAGGTAATCCATTGTATAAATTACTTTTATTTTGGCAGCTTAGCAATAGTTGAAATTACCCAGTACTTTTTATTTTTAATTTTATTTTATCAATTTGGTTGAACAACAATTCAAATGACACAAAAAATTATTCAAATAATTTCAGTAAGAGATAAAACATTTAAAATAAATGTCATTATTGTTTTCCAGTCATATTAACTAAGATGTCTCAAATTTTCTCATGTTTAGTTCTCTTTTATCTTTTCATGTTACTGCTATGGTGAACAACCACAAGTTATTTAGGAATAATAAAATGCTAAATATTCAGTTTTTAGGAATCCTGGAATCTAAGAATCCAGTTTTCATCTAAATTTGACATTTTTTGGTCACCATATTGACCTCATATCAAACCTTTTACTATAGCATCAGTGTATTGACAACATGACATGGAAATAAAAATACAGTTTACCTGTTTAAATGTTGACTGATGTTGAAAATGAATGTTTTTTTTAATTAATTTTGGTTGTGTTATGTGGCTCTCAAGTTACTTGGCATCTCTGTGTTTAAAACAATTATATGGGCAGCTGCCTGGTTGTGACAGGGACATCTGTGGTCTGACATTAGTTTTAGCTAAAACCTTACACCTTACAATTGCCGCACAGCAAGAATAATTTTGAGTCCATTACTTATTTGAAGTGTGGTGAACTTGAAATTATCCAAATGTATTGAAAATACAATCAAGATTTTGTGAAGTTTCTTTACTAATACATGTGGAATTTATCACATCAACCTCTCCCACAACCTCATGTACTTCCAACAAAGTAAAATTGATCAAATTCATAGTATTCATATTTTAGTTAATTATACTCAGTCACAGAAGTTAACAAAAAACTGTTTTGTAGGCACCAAGCTTTCTTATCTAATTTACTTATTTAAAGAGTAAAGCCAACTTGTTAGATTCTACTGTGCAGTGCAAAAAAGACATTGCAGTATAGCTCAGTTATGACCACAAGAAACTGATTTTACAGCACCAGTTTATTTGGAAATGCAGTGATTTGTTATTTTTCATGTTATTTTAATTCTGTGCATGCGTACTAGATTACACAACCAACCAGTGTTTTAGCTGATTTAACTTGCTCTGTGTTCTGTGCACTCTTTCTTGTACATTATACATTATTTTGGTGACAGATATGGTGAAGATCTGCCTAAAAAAATGTATAACTGTAGTTATGATTTTTCTCATAAACACACATATATGGGTCACAAACTCCAAAGCTAATCTAAAATTTAAACTGCTGTGACTGCAGAGGTACCAGTAGATGTGAACACAGTTGGGAGTAACTGATAAAGGCTATATCAGATAAAACCACAACACACAAACACACGGGTTAGCATGCACAATAGTGACAACAAACACTGCACTTCACTTTAAACATGCAATGTTTCTGAAATTGCATGGTTTTGCACATCCAGTGTTGCTGCATTAGCGACTCACCCTCCGGGCTTTACTCTGGTATTTAACCGCCTTCTTAGTATCAGATACTGCCCTCTCCACATAGTCTACTGAGTGCTCCACATTGTACTCTATGCGGTCTATCATTTCCCCCTAGGAGAGGTTAGTCACAGAGGAGGTGGGGACGATAGACAAGAAGAAAGAAGAAGGCAGATGTGTGGGCAGGAAGAGATTGGATATAGATAGAGATGAAGTGAAGGAAAGTAGAGAAATAAAGAGTAAAAAAAAAGGAGACAGAAAAAGAATAAATAATTATGTCACCCGTTTGCTGGTCTTTTTAAACTTTTTGCATTGTGGGATGCGCTCCTTTGCTTCGTCCACATATTCCTGGGCCTCCACGACACTCCGCTGGATGCTGTTCACCAGCCCGCCCTGCACAAAAATGAAAGAGTCAAAAATCTGCCCAATCACAGTCTTTAACAACAGATCAGTTATACTTCGTGCATGCTTTGTGAGCTGGTGCCAACTTTTGATAATCTAAGTACATTTCTAATTATCCTTGGTTGTTATATATATTCAAGTATCTAAAACATGAATGACTTTAACAGCAAAAAACATTGGTCAGCATATTATGAATTATATTACAAGAAAACAGGAAACAGAGGAAATCAGTATTTTTATTTAAAAAAAAAAAGTATTAATCAACAAAGAACCCTTAATTTAGCAAATTCAGTATAATTTACATTTCAAGATCCTTCAACCTTTTTTTCTTTTATTCAAATGGCTATTAAAGCCAGTTTATAGAAATATTTCTTAAAGGATACCAAAGAGAAAATAAGGAATTAAGATAAATTACCTTGCTGTATTAGAAGGGAAGCAGTGTTCTTTGTTCTTTAGAGCTTAGAGTCATTGGAGGCGACAGGGTTGTGTGTTTTTGGAAAAGACAAGAAAGGAGAAAATAGAGAAAGCTGAAAAGGGTAAAACAAATTCATTTTAAATTATGGCACCCTCAGAAAGTAAAGGGAAAGTCAGTTAATTAAATCGTGAGGGGAGAAAATAAAAGAATATACAAACTACTATTCCTATTATTTCATTCTGCTGTTTTCAGCCATTTGGTAAATTGTTTTTCATATACTATTTTCCACACAAATTCCATTTCTGATAAGACAAATCTCAGTAAGGGTTCAGCAGCCCACTCACACATGCAGCTACATATGCCAGCAGGCTTGCAGATTAACTTGAAGCACTTCACTGAGGAGAGAAGAATCAACTCCACACAAGTTTACAAAGAGCATAAATGCTCAATGACTCAAAATGTACAAAGCCAAATCATTTGATACTTAAGGTTTGTTTATAGTTAAACACTTTAAAAAAACTGTGACTAATTCATCTTTCAGCTCAGAAATTTCACATGAGAGCAATTTAAAAAAAAAACTGTCATGATGGCAGAAATCCCAAATTCTGCCATCAGAACAAAAAGCCAACCCAGTCCTGAACCAAACGTTATCTGCCCTCCAAAATCTGTCTAATTTTCCAAACAGATATTAAATTCCCAGATGGAGCTAAAATCACATATTCCTTCCAACTCTGCTGCCATAAACAGTTCTAAATTTATACCGATACACTTAACAACACTTAACAACTTGTCTGTTAAAAAAAACAAACCTGCTAGTTTCTGTCTACAGTGCAGTTGTTGGATAGTCAAAGGTGAGAAGCAGCAGCGGCTGTAGGAAACTGGTTAATGATTTCAATGTGTATTAGACAGGGAACCTTTTCAAAACCACAATTATGTGTGTAGAAACTCAATATAACTTATTATTAATAGTCATGAACTTATAAGCATCATTAGCATTTGCAGGTTTGTTTGATGAGCATTTGGCAGAGCCCCAAACAGCACAGCTGTAGGAACACACACACAGAGGGAGAAAGAGAGAGAGAATCAGTTTTCACCTGGCTCTCCACAAGCATGGCCATGTCCATGAACATGTCGTGAAGCTCTCTGATACTGTTCTCCAGCTTGATGATCTCATTATGCCGCGTCTCAATCTCATTCATTGCTTGTTGTGTGATATTGTCCATGATTATCTGAGAAGGTATAATACAAAAAAAAATGGTAGGAGAGTGGCAGAATTTGATTGAAAATCTGATATACATTTGCATTCATTTTGCATTTGTTGGATCACTTACCCCAGAGGTGAAGATAGCTGGATTGTCACTCTCCAACATGCTTTCTAGCTCCTCATTTGTTGTGTTTCGCCCAGCTAACAGAGAG
This sequence comes from Melanotaenia boesemani, assembly GCF_017639745.1. Lineage (NCBI taxonomy): Eukaryota > Metazoa > Chordata > Actinopteri > Atheriniformes > Melanotaeniidae > Melanotaenia > Melanotaenia boesemani. The sequence goes on from NC_055690.1 coordinate 18,935,852, forward strand.
CAGGAACATGTGTGTTTATATTAATAGATTTGCTAAATTGCTTTGCCCCAAAGTAAGAAGTGGGAATGCAGTGAAACTGCATTTAGGTTCTTTAGACTCAGGCATTGAAAATCAATTTAAGTATCACTAATAAAACACCCTGGGTGCTAATAACCACCCTCATCCTCCCATATGTTTCTTTAACGGTCAATTAGAAAGAGCTGCTTCTTTTTATATCACATGCTCACTTTTTCTCTGTCCATCTGTCTCTTACATTGAAACTTTATTCCCATGTGTCTGAGAGCGGTGACGATCGTAATAACATGGTTTGTGCCAGAACACAGTCAGAGCATCTTTTACAAGAGTAACAAATTATGCAATAATAGAAAAAAAAAAAACTCAGAAAAACACAACAATTGCAGATTATATCAATCTGGATCATCAGAGATTATAACAACTTACTGATTTAAATGTTAAATTGTCACATATTTGTTTTTCCCAAATACTTAATTGAATAGGCCTGCAATGTAATGTTCAGAAAGAAACTACCCAAACCAGACCAGTTCCAGCATTTACAGGTCAACAGTTCTAACATCAGAGTGAATTTGTGCCTGAAGCTACCAGCTTTGCAGTTCAGACATTTTATTGTATCTTATCCAGATCTTTTCACATTTGCCAGTCAGGCATTACACATTTTCTCCACATAGATAAGGTCAGGTCCAGCAGCATGTCAGGTTGATATGAAAATTAATAATGGTGTAGGATCTTTTCAATGAGACATATATTAGATTTTTTCCTCTAAATATCTCTTTGTTAAGGTGGACTGAGGTGGGAAAAAAAACTCAGACACATTAAAATATCTGTTACATATTAACATCTCTCTCCCAAACATAACCCAGGTGTCACTGGCCTCCAGTGTTAGAGCAAAGATTTACTAAAGTTTTACTTTCAAAAGTCACAACAGGTCATGTGTCAAATGTTAGAAATATATTTTATATCCAGTCTACAAATCAGTTTTGGTATTTTATCTCATCCAATCAGACATTATTTGTGTTGCACCTAAATGCAACAAAAAGTGTATAAAGTAAATAAAAATGCAAATAAAAATTCATAAAAACTGTATATATATATATACATATATATATATACATATATAAACTGTCCCCTCGCCGTCTGTGGGCGGTCTCATCCATTCAAGCTCGGGTCCTCTACCAGAGGCCTGGGACCTTGAGGGTTCTGCGCAGTATCTTTGCTGTTCCTAGGACTGAACTCTTCTGGACCGAGATGTCTGAAGTTTGTCCTGGGATCTGCTGTAGACACTCTTCCAGTTTGGGGGTTACTGCCCCGAGTGCTCCGATGACTACGGGCACCACTGTGTCCTTCACTTTCTAGGCCTTCTCAAGTTCTTCTTTCAGGCCTTGGTATTTCTCCAGTTTCTCATGTTCCTTTTTCCTGATGTTGCAATCGCTTGATATTGCGATGTCGACCACAACGGCTTTCCTCTGCTGTTTGTCCATCACCACAATGACTGGCTGGTTTGCCATTACCATTTTGTCGGTGTGGATCTGGAAGTCCCACAGGATCTTAGCTCGGTTATTCTATATCACCTTTGGAGGTGTTTCCCACCTTGACCTCGGGGCTTCCAGTCTGTACTCCACATAGATGTTCCTGTACACTATACCAGCCACTTGGTTATGATGCTCCTTGTACCACCTGGGGTCTTGTCTTGTATGGTAGATCTGGGCCTCTAGTGCTCAAGGCCTGCTCCTGTGCAGCTATGATCAGTGCCTCTGTGCTGTCCTTCAGTTCAGCCTTTTCTAGCCTTTGGTAGGATTTCTCGATATCAGCCACTTATATATATTAGTGCTGGGCATGTTAACGCGTTAATTGCGCGTTAACGCAACGCCTAATTAACGGCGTTAATTTCTTTAATCGTGCGTTAATTTTTTTTTTTTTTTTCTTTCTGGCCGCTGGTTTTGATGACAGAAACATGCGTCCATGTCTCTCTTCTCTGCTGCAGCGGTGCGTCCGATGTAATCAGGAGAGAGCGGGTTTAATAAAATGAAGAGACGTTTTCTGTCTGGAAGTTAAGAAAGAAGAAGAAGAACCGACTTTTCTCTTTGTCAAAATGCACGCAGATGGACAGAACATCGTGATTTTTGGACGGGAAACTTTTTATGTATTTTTTTTTTTTTTAATAAATACGGTTTTAATTTTTGCAAGACAGCAAAGGTAAGACATGCTTTCTCACTTTTACAAACGTGCAGCATAAATCGGGCCTTCTTCTGCCTCTGGTTCGGTGAATCTTGGTCATAGCGAGATGAAACTTCCAGCTGTGGAATCTGTGAGATGTGAGCTTTCAGTAGAGGAGTCGTTTGTTCGTGTTCATGCCGTGGGGTGGACAAGGGGAAACATCTTTTGTGTTTACATATTTTTCGGACTTTGTGCAGCTGCTCTTTAAATTGTTGTCTTAACTGTGTTTGGTGGTGATAGAAATGGTTTTACTGAGCTGGTAGCTGAGATTCTGGACTTTCTGTGGATACCACACATGTTTATAGTTACATCTACAGACCTGACGCTACACCCGGAACGAGATGTTAACCCCTTAACTCCTGGTAGCGGAGGCTGCAGGTGCAGTCAAACAAAAAATTAAAGTTTAGAGAATTTATATGCCAGAAATCTGGATAATGAAGCACTGAAGGTGCATGGATGGAAGTTATTGTGCATATTGTGAATATTTCTCTCTCCTCACCATCTAGAAGCTGTGAGATTCTAATCCTGCTTTCTGTCTGTTCACCTGATGCTGATATTCATCACATATTGTTCCTTCTGTGTTTAGAAGGACGCAGCTTCACAGCTTTAAATTCATCCTGCTGACTTTTTACCTTTTAGTTTGTAAATCCTGAGGATTTCATCCTTCCTTCTCATAAATATTCGGTTTTATAAATATATATGAAGAAATATTTTAACTGTTGCTGTTTAAAGAGAAAACTGATGCTAAATCTGTTTATGTGTTTAGTGCAGGGGTCTGCAGCCTTTCCAATCCAAAGAGCCATTTTTCCCTCAGCCAGCTAAATAAAACTCCTTTAGAGACGCAAATGTTACCAGACTTTTCAAAAAAGTCAGCTTAATATATATTTTTAATAAAGAGCCACCATAGGATATTTGTAATTTTTGAAGAACCACATTTTTCATTTCAATTTTTAAGGTTTTAAAATAAAGGAACCACATAAAACCTTTATAAAAAGAGGATAGACAGACTTTCTTCTAAGGGATGTAGATATTTGTGGAAAATGCTGTAAAAAAAAAAAAAGTCCCTGGTTTTCAACCTAATGACAAGAACGATAGATTTAAAAAAATATTTTAGCCACGTATTTAGAGGCATTGTGGAAGGTCCAGAGTTGCAGGTTAAACACCCCTGATGTGTGTTAGTAAACCAAAATTTAGTGCATTTTCTTTATATAGCTGTAGGCCTTCTTTTAAAGGAAAGAGACATTGTGCGCGTAACGATGCGATTAATTGCAGCATGTCATGCGATTAATCGCGATTAAAAATTTTAATCGTTGCCCAGCACTAATATATATATATATATATATATATATATATATATATATATATATATATAAAACAATCATTACAAACATCTTAGCCCACATCCCACCAGCTCCAACACATTAAGGGGTTTTGTTAACTGAGAAAAATCCATCAGAATTCTCTCTTCTGAATCTCAAAGATTTGTTTAAGGAAGATGAAGTAGTAGTATTTCTGCCCTCTGTCACATTGACTTTAAATGACCACAATTTCTTTATCAAAATGTATAAAGAACAGTCTTGATGACAACCGTTCGCTGCAATCAGTTGATTTTATTGTATTTGCTGATGGTCTGACTGAAGTTAACAAAATTAGCATTGGCTGATGCCAGTGATAGCTCGACTGTACTGTATCTGTGTATCTCTACCAATAACAATAAATAAATAAAAAAAATACAGCTAAGTAAAACCAACTAAATTTCACAAATGAATGGTAAAAAAAAAAAATTAAAAACCTAAAATTCAATTTAAAAAGAAGGCTTTTAGTTAACTTTTAAAAACATCAACAATTCAGGATGGCTGGTCCACAGATGTGGAGAAGAGACAGACACTGAACCATGGTTTTTAGTTCTTACTTACTTATGGCCCAATTTAGGAGGTCTCATGATTGAACATTTCAGCAAACTCTTCTTCAGTCTTTTCTTCAGTCATTAATTTCAGGTAGTTAATCTTTTACACTGCAGACAGTTTGACTTCTAACAGTAGGGAAAGCACAGGTGTAGTATAATTAATAGTGACTGTATTCCAAAAGCACATGCTGACTCATTGTCATAGGAACCATTTCAGGGAAGAAAGCATTAATTCTATCTGTGCTTTCCCTGTAGGCCCCTATGAATATAATTTAGCAGAATAAAAGGGCAAAATTTCTCTCTAAAATGTGCTTCAATAAATCTTTGAAGAAACAAAGAGTTAAAAACCCATGTAAAGTACAGTTATCTCGAATTTAATATAATTAAAGAATTCGAGTAAATCTATTCAATACTGTTCATGACAGGGTTTTGACCTAATAGGTAGGCTCTCACATTGGATACCCCACAGGGGGTGGGCGCAGAGCAGGGTGCAAATGCAAAAATCACATCCAAGTTCAGAACAACCAAAAAGATATCCAGAAAGTACTTTTCATGCTGCAGACTTAGATGCAGGATGGATCTGTCAAGCTGTCAATGGAAAGACCTGGCATTACTTTCACTGCGCAGAAGGAGACGAGCTGCAGCTAAAAGGGTGTTGGTTGATAATATCCCCAGGGCATGAAAGGTACTTGGAGAGTTTTGGCTTATCCAATCTGCACCTGTATAGTGACCGCCTCCATGTCTATTCTAGCTTGGGTAGGGAGTAATTCAACAGCCTGTTGGGGAATGTCACCGAAACTTACAAAAATGAGAGCTAACTTTAGAGAGATTATACCCAAGTACCCAAGTTGAACCTATTCTAATTTTAGTGCAGAGCACACAGACAAAATGCCTGATCTTGTGCTGATTTATTCTCACGCCACCCAACACATAGACATGAAAAAGTTTGGAAGCAGAGTACATAAAGGAGACCCTTTATGAAATGTTGAAATGTTCAGTTACAGTAAAGAAGATGTTTTACCTTTCAGGGTGGTTCACTGGGAAGTCTTTCTCAATACACTTAAAAGAACAAAAACTTTAGCTTGATGATAAGTAGCTAGAGACCTCAATCTGTTATGATGAAGTAATTTAAGCCCATTCAAACCAAAACTTCTAAGGAAAATTTCTATAGTCCGTTTAGAGAAATAATTTGACATTTCAGTTTAAATGCTTATCAGCAAAGTTTAAAAAAATGTGGCCAACACTAAACTAGCTGCTGTTGCTGCAAGTTGTGTCACTGTAGTTAGACAGGTTTAGAAGTGCTTCTGGGCTAATTGTAATAGCTTTAGAAAGAGATTAGTTACTTTTTTCTCTCTCCCATTCACAGCAAAGACATGAGAGTGATCAGTGAAACTTAACTTTGTCACATATTGCTCTACTTTCTAAAATGTGGACTCCCAACAGCTTTGGCTCATTCAAAACATTAGATGCAAAAAAAAAAAAAAAAAAAAAAAAAAAATCAGAGTGTGTGTGAGAATGTGGGGTGCTGTGTATGTTCCAGGCTTGGCACTTGGTGTAGTGTCCTTAGTGGCAGAGCAAGTACATTGATGGTGAGTGATAGGCTAATGGTCGGGAGTCGGGCCCAATGATTGCCTTCACCATCAGAATACTGATGAAGCTGCTGTCTAACATTTACCAGTGAATGATTGTTCAATTCTCTATACATTTACAAATCATACTGCGAATAATTCGAAATTTTTATTCGCATCGAACCAGAGAATTTCATTAAGGTGTGATTAAGTGTGCATACATTTTCATTACCATGCTTAAAAATCTATTTATGTTCAGTAATTATGATTTGCAGGTTGACAAATGAGTGGATGGAGGCAGCTCACAAACACACAAACAAAGATGTTATGGTGCTATCCTGTCCCATTTATCTCACTTCCTACACACATACACACATTTTTTTTTTAAACCATGACAGGCTCTGAGGCTCTGAGGGAGGCTCTTATTTGTTACCATGGAGACCCAAACCCTGAAAAGCCTAGTATGAAGCCAAGAAGTCTCACTACAGTTATAGTGTTTATAGGCTATTAAATCATTAATACAACGCTGCTACCATTAACAGCATTATTTAATTTCCAGTGTTATGCAACATAGATGATGCAAGATCCCAGAGGAGCAGAATGAGGAGTAAAAGATGCAGGTAATTTTCATGATTCTGTCCGTGGCTTTTAGATGGTCATATGAATAAGGAAAGTGTGGGGAATCTCCTTTCAGCTTCTGCCTATTTGCACACATGCAGGCTGAATAATTAAGTTACAAAGACAGGTTGTGGTGTCTTCCCTCTGGCATTGTGGGTGTGTCACACCCAACTGAAGAAAAGTCTGCTGAGAAATAAAATAAAACAATCAAATGCCAGAGAGACCCATGCATGGGGATCTAATCTACTCTGCGGAGGTGACTGTCTTAAAAGCTTCTCAACAAAATTAACCTCTATGGTCTTCTTTTGCTCCCCGTCTTCTAATTTTGCTATGTTGTTTTTTTTAAATGAATTGATCCAGGTGCATACATTATTGACATGCTTAGTCCTCACTCTTACAAATATGATACATATTTTGAATGTGGTCTGTTGTAGAAGGACCCAGTGGACCTTTGCAAACAGGCCAAGATGATGAAATTTACAAGATAAATGCCTCAGGGCCTAGTCTTAAAGGGTTAAAACTCTCACCACCATGTTTGACAACTTTTACGGTCAATGCTTGGGTCATTTTTGTCCTAGTCTAAGTGTTGATGGTGTTTATAGTTGTACTCATTAGAAAGAATATGCAGACTCTTGAGCTTGTTCTCATGACCTTATATGAGCCACAACAAGCAACTGCTGGAGCAAACTGTCCTATCTACTCTCTATCTTCTGCTACTCCTTTCTGAAATAAATGCTGCTTTTATATGGTGCAAAAATCAATAAAACATTTGCAAGAACTATAATAAAACATTTAATGATTACAGATCACCTTAATTATCATAAACAAACAAAGACCAAAGATTAAATACCTTATGAATATGAGTTTTTAGTTGATAATGCCACCACATAAAAAAATCTTGGACATGGCTTTATAGGATTTTTCTATCATGTGAGCAGCCACAGAATATGGTCAAAGCTAGACCCAGTCACAATTCTTGCTTGGTCCACTTGCCTGTTCTCCACCATTATATCACCCTAACCCCCAAAATTGATAGTGCCACTTTATCCTTACAAAATGAAAGAGTAGGACCAAAGGGAGGGATACAGATTTGGCACAAGTCTTTGGTGTCATGCCCATACAAAAATCAAGTTAGGTATGGGCATGAACAATTTTCAGCTTAACTTTCAACAATATTTCAGAACTATTATTGCTGCAGTCCTAACTGGTACTGTAAGTCATGCAAATTGGGATCAAAATTCTGCCTGAACATAATGTTCACATTATGTCACAGTGTTTCTTTCTTGTTTCGTTTATTTCCGCACACAGCAGGTTTTAGTGGAGGTGAACGGGAAAAGGGAGATGCAGCATGGGAATCAATACTAAGTCTGACAGACCAGATAATGTTTCTCTCTGTGTGTGACATACCCCTACTGATTCACACACTATTTAGTCAAAGGTGTTGGAACAACAGAGACATGACCGTCTCGCCATATAACCCTGAAAGAATTCGACCTTATTGGATCAAAGTATTAACTGAATGTAACCAGAGGGTAAAAACTGAAGAACTGTGAACATTTGTGAACAGCCTGAGATTATCTTTTCTGTCTTTGTGATATACTCGTAATTTCCCCTGTCTTCTGTGCTTTTATTCAATCTATGTGTGTCTAATCCCTTCCTGGGTGACAAGTGAGATCAGCAAAGGCCTCCTGTGACTCCACCAGCTGACAAATCAAATCCAAATGGATCTGGGGGAACTCAAGGAAAAAGTGACTCAGGTGTGTGTTTAACTCGGTGTGTTAGCCTTTTGATCAACCCCAGAGTACCATGAGCACTATTGTTTTTTGAGTGAGCTGCATTTAGAGTACATATACAGGGTGGAGTTCACACATACAAACTGGCTGCATGTGTCCACTCTAAACTGACAGATGGCCAGGGGAAATTATATCTATGCCAAGCAGCCTGCTACATAACTGCCTTTGCTCTCCTCTGCCATTAACCACTAAATGACTCATGTTGTTGGTTTCTGGATGCATGTGTGCTTTGTATATAAGGCGACTATTTCATGGTGACTGTTAGGGGCAGCTGGTGTGGTGCAGACTGCCAGGATGACGCAGCAGAGGCCGAGTCAGTTGGCTGGTCCAGGAGCCTGAGGCTTGCAGCTAATACCTGTCAAATCACATTATACATACAGTGTAACACGAGTGAGAGGAGCTCAGATCTGAGCTGCAGTAACCTGGCATGTGCATGGGTGTTGGTGGTATATGTTTTGTGGGAAGTGGTTTCAATATGAGAGAGATTGTTTTGGAAGAGTACAGTTGGCAAATTTGAAATAAAATATGAAAAAGTATGGATGATAACCCGAAACATCTCTATCAAATATATGCTCTTTGTTTTGTTTAATATATTTTATCACATATTAAATTGGTAAAAGATGGCTGTACTTACTTGCTTTCATAAATAAGTATTTGCATTCATTATAAATACAACAGACAGTGAATAAGCAACACAAACTCTGAACAAACAAATGGACTTAATATATTTGTGCAAGGTTTGTATGTTTACAATTTGTCAATCTGTAGAATGAATAACAAATGAAAAACTCTAAAGCTCGTTGGTTATTGTAAAGCTTTAAAAAAACAGAAATGGAAAGATAACATGCTAACTTGTAGCTAGCTTGAATTACATAGATTAATTTTGTGCAGCTGAATCAGCTAAAATGATTCAATCAAGCGATGAATGTGGTAATGTTGTATAGTTTGCCATTTGATAATTCTTAGCAGGAGAAGTCATAGTAGATGCGAATGTATGTGAAGAAGCAGCCATATGTAGGCAATTAGTAATTATCCTTTTTCAGCAAAAGCAAAGAGAAAAAAAGCCCAGCCCCAAAATTAAATATCTCTTTCATTGCTGCTCATTGTCTAACTCTTCCCCAATTTTCACAAAATTTAAGTTTTTATTTATTGGATAATCTTGCTTCCAGTTCAGCGCTTAAAGCAATTAAATGATATATGGTTTAATTTAGTTGGTTTTCTTCTTTTACCTTCAAACACAGAACTAACTGGGTATAGAAACTTAGATGTTGGTGGTGGATCCTTTGGGTGATGTAGAGGAGGGCCTTTGGGGATTGGGTTTGTTCATCTCATGAATGTTATGTGATTGCTTTTTCTGCTTCGATGCTGTACCTGAGCAGCTTTTGAAGTCTGGCATACATATTGGCCCACTAGTAAAAAAAATCTTACTGTCAAGGAGTCCCATTGCCACAAGGAAAATTAGCTTGGACTACAACATGGCTTAGGTGGGTGGTAAGTGTCAAAGTAATATTGACATTACCCAAGATTTCGCAGCAAAGGACTGCGTTCACCATTACCTGTCAGTGGTTTTAATGTTGTGGCTGATGTGTATATTTTATGCCTGAATAACAAAAATTCAACATTTGACTTTTAACAGGGAAGATGGGGACGCTTTAAATGAGGATAAAAAAAATAAGCAAAGAAATACAGAAAAAAATAATACTGTCTTTTCTTAGTCAGACAGGACTAAAGTTAATTATACTTGCACAGTAAGAATTTACAGTGCAGTTTATAGGAGCAGATCCAGCCCTGAAGGTGGGTAAAAGATCTGACAAACTAAGAACAACGACAGTAAAAAATAAAAAAAAAAAAAAAAGAAAGAAAAAAGCATGGAAGAAGACAGACATTTGATCCCCTCTGCTGAAAAATACATTATGATCATAAGCATAGCATCTGGCACACCTGAAATATTAGCAGTAATTATTTTCTGTCATTTTACGATATTACTTTGAATAAAAGATGCTGGTTTGCAAATGACAAATATTATTAGAATGAATGCTGAATGAATCTGATGAAATGCTTACTTAAAAAAAAGGAAAAACAAAGAAATACTACACAACTGAAAGCACATGTTGATGTTTTTGGATTCATGCATGAGTGTGTCTGCAGTCACTGTGACAAGTGGAAATTGTTTTTGTCTCGCTGGTACTCACTGATCTCCAGCTGTCTCTGAATGCGTCCCTTGCAGCGCTCCCTGTAGTCTGACTGGGTGGTGTTGTATTCTGACATCACCTCAACAAACTTACGAGACAGTGTGGAGTGCTGGAATGACAAAAAACACTTCATTAATGCTAGCAGTAGACAAAAGATTCACAGTTAAATTCAAAGTTAAATAAACAAATGGTGGCAATAACACACAACTAAATGTGATTGTACTGCCTACATAATGCTAATAATTAGACACTACAACACCCAAAACAGAAAGTAGATACTTTTTACTTTTACTTTTACTTTTTGAGAATCAAAGATTTTGTGATATCAAACTAGCAGTTTGATTAATTAAAAGTGCTTCTATTAAAGTTGTGAGTGGTCTTCAGCAGGATATTTGACACATGTAAGCATGTTTATTTTAAAATGTGAAACTAACTACAACACTACACTGAGCTCTAGCATTAGACTTACTGAATATTTTTTTACTATGCAGTGTTTCACTGGACTAGAGGTATATCTGTTACTTGAAATGTACCTGTGTTTTACGTATCCTCAAGTCAGCTGATGACCTGTTCTGCCCCTCTTCTTGCTCTATGGTTTGCTGGATACCTGGAGAGAAAAAACAAAAATAAACACTTACTCACCAGAAGATGGCTAACCTTGCAAAGTATTAAAGAAAAAGAAAAGAAAAGAAAAAGTAACTTCCTCTGCTGGTTTATTACATCAAATCTTATATTTATTTTTGACTGTAATACAGTTGTAATAAAGTTATCGTGGAAACAAAAGAAATATTAAAAGTGAGCAAATATAGAAATATATTAAGATATAAAAAAATCAATAGGCTATGCAAATACACACATAACCTAAAAATGTAGAATAGTTGAATAATTTCTAAATTTATATATATATATATATTTTTTTTTTTTTTTTTTTTTTTTACTGATTACAGCAGTTTGGTCCTCCATTGAGGCCTGGCATGTCTTCAACAGGTCTCTGCTCAGCCAGCCCAGACTCTATTGCTTCAGTAACTCTATAGTCTAATGATATTCTATTTAAAATAAATCATCTTTAGCATTAAGTCATTTTGCCTGGTTTAAATTTGTTTTTTGTCCCTTGTTCTGTGGCTCTTCACTGGAACCACTACAATGCCACAGGAGGCTGGGAATATTCTCACCATATTTCACGGTCAGTAGTTATTAAACACTGACACCCACATCTTGACACCTTGTCAGCCTTTCACAAATCTAATTCCAGTTCAACACCTGCAAATCAGGGGACAAAGTCTAGATATAAAACTATAATTATAGCGTGAACAATGTCATTATCTTCAAGTATAATAATGTGGAGAGATTACTTAAACGTGAGAACTTTTATGTATATCTACATAAGACAAATATCAACTTATCAAACATAATCATTACTTACATGTCAGTATGATGGCTTTGCTTTTTTATTATTATTACTATTAATATTTTTTTAATAAAGAATTTGTTCTTTCAAAAGAGCTGCTTTAGAGCATAACTTTACCATGTTGTTTTCAGTTTCTTTTATATTGTCGTGAATCTGTCACACAAACCTGATGAGTCTGATAAAGGGTTACCGATGTCAGGTATATGTGACAGATTATGTATCTAAAAAATAAACTAAAAACTGGTTTATAACCATGTTGGTCAAAAATGAAAAATGAAGTGAAATGTCAAAGCTTGAGGCTGTATGTACTGTACAACTCCCTGTTTACATTATCACCTTAAGGTGACTTGCTTCACCAATATTTTTTAAGTCCATATCATATCTTGTTAGGCTTGTGATTTCATCACATAAACCATGATCATACTTGATACATGGCATCACCTCAAAGCCTCTGCAGAATATACGTATTCAGCTTCATCCAAATATTAACATCATATTATAAATCAGCCCAGAATATAATATCTGTTTCAAGGCAGATATAATATTGATTGTTCTTGGAAAACACACAATGTATTTGATTTACTTTGATGTATTCAGTGATTTTAGTTTTTAGAGAATTTGTTAAATGGAACCTCTAAAATCTAATCGGTAATCTAGGTATATGGGCTGTTTTTAATAAAATGTTTACAAGTCAAAATTTTCAAGTCTCATTTTAATAGACATATAAAAATTCAACTCCATCATTTATATCAGTGGCCCCGTAATTGGCGGCCAGCAAATTTGTGGTCCCCAAACTGTGACTATCACAGTGGCTAAGTTTCCACACCGAGTCCACTGTGGCGCTTCTTGTGAATAACTTAGGATTTTAACGGTGAAAAGCAACATTAACGTAATAATATTTGATTTAATATTTATTTCTTTCCCGAAGTGACCATGGTATCAGCGGGATAAGGCCCTTTGAGGTGTCCATTATCATAAATTAATGGACTTCGCAGAGGCGTGAACCGTACGACGGAACAAACCTTGAATGACTGGAGAAGTACGCACTATGCTGAAAACACAGAACACTGCCTTTAAATCTGGTAAAGCAGCAGCTCTAAGATCAAATCTCAACAGTGCCATGAGCAAAGCAAAGTGCGCCCATGACCTCAAAATCCAGAGGTTTTCCACAACCCAAAGAACACCAGGAAAATGTGGCATGGCATCTGAGTGATCACAGTGGAACTACAAGGGACCCCAAGCTCCCGTCAAGGATGACACGAACTTCTTAAATGACCTCAACTATTTTCTTGGCAGGTTTGACATGCTAAACACCACCCAATGAGAAAAACAGCACCACAGCCAGATGAGCAGGTACTGCAGCTTGAAAAATCTGATGTCCACAGGACCCTGAAAAATTAAAAAACATCAGTAAGGCAGCAGAACCAGATAACCCGGGAAAGTACTCAGGGAGCTTGCGGACCAGCTGGCGTCTATTTTGATGGACATTTATAACACCTCCCTGAACCAGGCCACTGTACCATCATGGTGCAAGCAGGCCACTATCATACCAGTGCCAAAAAAGTCCTCAATAACCAGCCTAAACGAATATTGCTCTGTAGCTCTCCTGTTATAATGATGAAGTGGTTCAAGAGACTGATGAAGTAACAGCCCAAACTGCTATACAAAGTTTACAATTTCATCTGTACTCCACCAGAGCCTTAACCACCTGGAGGAGAAGAACACTCATGTTTGAATGCTGTTTGTTGATTTCAATTCTGCATTCAAAACCATCATTCTCTGGCATCTGGTAAGCCAACTGGCACCCCTGGGCTTTAAGACTACCTTGTGTAACCGGATCCTGGACTTCCTCTCTTACAGGCCCCAGTCTGTGTGTGTTGGAAAGAGCAACTCCTCAGTCATCACCCTGAGTACTGGCTCTCCTCAGGGCTGTGTCCTGAGTCTGTTATTTTTGATGACACACAGCTGCTTTGCCAGGTCTCCTACTAATCACTTCAAGAAGTATGCAGATGATACTACACTAGTGGGCCTGATTTGGAACAAAGATGACCGGGCCTGCAGAGAGGACGTGCTGCATCTAGCTGTCTGATGAGGGAGGAACAATCTTGTCCTGAAAGTCAACAAAACAAAAGAACTCATTTTTGACTTTAGGAGGAGCCCACTCCTTCACTCACTGATTATTAACAACACAGTAGTGGAAGTGGTAGAAAGTACAAAATTCTGCAAGTTCCTAGGGATGCACATAAGAAACAAACTATCCTGGACTCAGAACACCATGTCTATGATAAAGTGAGAACAGCAGCATTTGCATTTCCTTTGCAGGATAAAAAGGATTCATATGCCTGCCAATATCCTCACCACTTTCTGCCAGAGCACCATAGAAAGTATATTGACTAACGCTGTGTGTCTATGGTGTGGCAGCTGCACATCTATTCAATGTTAGTTGCTATGCATACCTTTTATACTTATAGCTGTATATTTATGTGCAAACATATAAACGGTCCTGCTAAGAAGGTTAGCAGCAGTGCTAGCTTAGCTAAGTCAACTTTCTCCATGTAATCAAGGAGGAGATTGTTGCATATTTGTGACATTAAACCAAGGACTTAGCAGCACATAAATACACAGTTACAAGTAAAAAATTCTTCCTTTCCAGGTCACACGTAAGTGTTACAGTTGGGGTCCATGAAAATCTTTTCTGGGATCAATTAGATGTCATATTGCCTTTTAGTTAGTAAGTCTAAACAATATGAAGTGTCACAGATTCAGACAAGCTATAAAGCATCTAGAACTAGATGCCTGTGACATTTGGCTTCATTGAAAGATTTAATTAGCTGAGCACAACAATTAACAAAAGGGCGTTTAAATAGTGTGTTCTCAGTCAACTTTAGATACGATCTGATCCATGCTCAAAGTTTTCATTAACATTGTTTTTTTAAACTGAACCTTGTATGTTTTGCAAATCCTGTAAAGTACAAAAAAAGCATCAACAAAATCTTACTTTGCAGGAAATAATTAGTGGCAGCCCTACAGAGAAAAAAAAAGGTTACCTTTTAATTTAGAGCGTACTTTGTTGGCCAACTTCTTGATGTCTGCCATTAGATCCTCAAGCTCGGCTTTAGTTTCTAAGAAGAAGAGAAGAGAGGAATTAGTAGACTCATTTAAACGACATAAACACACCCCTAAAATTCACCCATATGCACAAACCAATGTGGGAGTCAGTTTCACAGAGACAGAATCAATGCTGACACACAAAGACTGACACTCAACCCAATAATTCATCAGCATCAGTTTGCAGCTGTACAACTTGAGGTTCTGTTTGTACAGAACAGCAGCATTTATCTCTTTAGTCGTCATGCACATCTTGAAACATACATCATTCTGAACATTTTACAGAAACAAGAATAAAAGTTGTATGGGCAGACAGATGGGTGTACAAAATCGAGATCTGCCACTTTGGCTGTTTGTCTATGAAGTTAAATCAAAGAGGATGGAAGCACAAATTCATCTACAGAAAAAATACACACACACACACACACACACACACACACACACACACACACACACACACACACACACACACACACACACACACACACAGCCGTAAATGTTTTCTTTTTCTTCTTTTGTTTTATTTATTATTATTATTATTATTATTATTATTATTATTATTATTATTATTATTATTATTTTGCAAATAGCAATATAGATATGTTGAACTGAAGAATTGCCACTAGCCATAGCTTGAAAGAAAAAACATGTTATTGAATGACAAAACAAATATCACTTGTCCAAGGAAGAACAATCCTGTGCATTTACACAATGTTCCTCTTTATTGTGAGGATGTGAGTAATAGATAACAGTTGTCAAAAGTACCTAGGTGTTGATAAAAGTACTCTCTGACTATATAGTAAGTAAACTCTGGTTTATAATAAGGATTGGTCTGGATGACAAGAGACTGAAGAGATAATTCAGGAATTCTAGCTCTACCCTGAGGAGGCCACAAACTCAGCAAAAGAACACAGTCAAGCTGTTGCCCATCATGGAAAACACCGCCCACCCTCTGACACAGTGAGGGTCCTGAAGCTTAATCAGTGAAGAGTTCTTACACCCACAATGTAGAAAAGGGCACTTCAGCAGCCTTTTATTTATTTCCAGCTATTAAACTATGTATCCACTTTTAGACATGGAAATAATTCATTCAAATCGACAATAATTTTTTGATGTGGAGCACAAATGAAAATATATTTCATGCAAACAATTTGTTATTAAATTAATGATTTCAAATTTGTTCTTTAAGATTTTAGTTGGCCTATACATCTAGCTATCTGTCTAAACCAGGGGTCTGCAAACCTGTGGGTCCAGAGTGACAAGTGGCTCTCTGGACTTTCCACAATGGCTCTTAATACAAGGCTAAAAATACTAAAGAACTAACTGTTGTTTTTACATATAGATATAATAACAAATGCAGGTTTTTAGCATTATTTAAATTTGTTTTCATGGAATAATTGCATTGAATTACCACCACATAATGGCAAAAAAAGTACCAAAAAAGTTTTTAATCTAGTTTTTAAACTTCTTATTAGTACGTTGGAAACTATGGATCTTTTTTTTTCATATAATTTTCCACAAATATCTACATCCCATAGAAGAAAGTCTGTCGTCTTTTTGCAAAAATGTTGTTTTTCTTTATTTTAAAACATAAAAATATAAATAAAAAAGTGGTTCTTCAAAAATGACAACAAATTTCCTATAGCAGATATTTATCAAAAATTATAAGTTGTCTTTTTTCAAAAGGTCTTGTAACATTTGCGGCTCTAAACGAGTTTTATTTAGGTGGGCTGAGGGAAAAATGGCTCTTTGGATTGTAAAGGTCTTCAAGGTCAGTGGTAATATTTTTCTATAATTAAAGTGAATGCAAATATCAGTGCATGTACACACAAGATTGTTTTTCTCAATTTTCCCAATGCCATTTGACAGAACTGTTACTGCCCTGTCACTGATAGCATAGTGATTGTACTGAAAAGATGGTTTTCACCAGAAACTTGTGGGGTTCTGCAAAGCACATCTGCCTTAAATCCAAAAGACTGGTAATTTCTCCAAATAGACCTTCCTATCACCTATTGTCCAGCATTATGGGGTAACCAAAGACAACCCCTCTGCAGAACTGCACCATATTTGAAAACTACTTGATCAGAAAAGGCAGCATGGACAAACTGTGAGCACAAACTGTGAGTTTTTCTCCCCTTTCCATCTATACAAGTATGCACTTATTGATCTGGACAGACTTTTGTGTATTTCACTCAGGCTGCATGTAACATCTGCAACCTGTGAACGCAGCTTTTCTTGTTTATGGCGTGTCAAAACATACTCAAGGAACAGCAACTGGTTTTGTTGTCTATCACTGCAAAATGTACAAGAGCCCTTGATGAGCAAAAGATCACCGATACTTTTGCCATGAACTACAACAACAGACACATTATTCTGCTCTGACATCATTTGGTGAGCACAGTAAGCTCCACCCTCCCTGGCTGTAGAGCATATGTGTGTTTATTTTGGGATGTTGAATTCCAGAGTTAATACAGTTAAAAAGTTCCAATGTGTAATGTATAGACAATATAACTTTTATATATGTGACACTCATTATGATAATATAAATGGATGCAACCACTTGCCATCTGGGTATTGTTATTTGCTTTTCTATTTTGGAAACTAATTAGCAGCTTCTTACAGTCACAAAGCAACTACAAAACTATGGCAGAGAACAAATTCTGGTGCCGCCCATGTAAATATGGAGGTTACAGTTAAATATTTCCTATTACTTTAACTCTACTGCAGAGGAGAGAAGCAAAAAGTTAGTAAAACAGACTTTCAAACATTGTCTTTGTTTCTCTTTCACAAACAAAAGCTTGTGCAGATGTTATTCTTGGAAAGAGCATTGATTTACATTCTCTATGGACAGCTTAATCCAAATCTTACCCTCTAGCTCTAACTAGTACTTTATATTTTATGTTTTCAGGCTTTGGTCCCAGTAAGGACTTCAGGTCCAAATAAGGTCAAAGTTTATCCCCTTAAAAAAAGATGTGACAGGAAAGTAAACACACACTTACACACACCCAGACCTGGTAGCATTAAATAGCACTTTCACACTCAGATGATAAAACTAATTTATCATAGAAATGCCATACAAGACCCAATTGTCTATTACGTTAACAAGCTGCTGGAAGACAGACAAAAAAACTCCAGTCAGTAATCTTATTCAATCAAACTAAATTGCCTGCAGCTCTTCTTTTTAATGAGCTTATTTCTGCATGTTTCCGGCTTCTTTAAGGCTGCATAAATCACAAAGATAAATTACAGACAGTAGTAACCCTGCTGAACCAAAACTCACAGCAAACATCTGAACCCAATTATAGACAGCCTTAGTGGATAATTTGATTACACACTACGGGAGAGACTTCAGTCACCTGTACATATTCAATTATTAAAACATAATATTTGCACGTTTTTGATAAGAAAGAAGTTTTAAAAAAATGAGATAACAGTATGATCTCCTCCACTCCACTGCAATGAATCCTCTTAATGGCAGTTTGAGACCTAACACTTTGATGATAAAAAAAAACAGTCATTGCAGCCCACATGGCTGCATGTCCCACTGAGCCGAAAACAAAAAACACAACAAAAAGTGGAGAGATATCATTTTATTGTATTCACACTAAATATGACAAATTATAAATCCTAATCAGAATCAAAAGCTCATTGTTACTCACATGTTGGTGGAAGTATTGTATATTTATCGTGAATTGTACATTTTGGAAAAACCAAACTAAAAAACCTTATCACTAATAAAATACTGACAGTTCAAGATTTGGCAAAATGCAAATGTATGATCCAAAACAACCTTGGACATGTTGGCAACCACATGAAGGGCTGTATTTTAAACTAAACCATTATCTTTTCCTAAACCAAAATGAACACAACTTTGTCTCCTAAACCTAACCAAACTTTAATTTTGTTTGTAAATACGGAATAGCAAAAACTGGTTACACACGCCTTAGATTTCTAAGATTCGATCACCATTCACTCAACCTTCTACAGCAATTTAAAACTGGAGCAGAGGAACATCTGAAATCTGCAGGACAGTGGCCATTAAAGATTAGCATGACACATTCCTCTTTGGCTATAAGACCCATTTTAACCACTCAATTCTTCATTTCTGTTTATGCCTGAAGACAGTATGATAAGAAGTACACACATATGATTAAATATGATCAACTGAAAAGGAAAGATTTTTTATGAGATATTAGGAATACCAGCCTAAACCCAGGATCAGTTACGACTAGCAAAAGAACCACTTGTTCTAGTTTGAATATTTTGTTCTCACGTTGTTATTTATATACAAATTTAAGCTCATTTATGTGCATAAAGAGTAAACAGAGTCAAAAAAGCATAAAAGCCTTTCATTCTTTCATTGTAGTTATTTTCCCTTAATAAGACATGAGCTCTCCTGATAACATTATATGTGGATTTCTGAAGGGTTTCTCAAGAACTGACAACACACTGGTTTCAGCCATTCATGACATTTAAATTGAGTTATGTATTAAATCGATGGTGACATGCATAAAAACCTCATATTTCTCTTTGTTGTTTTCAATGATTTTCATAAAGCCTGCTTGCACATTCTTTTGTAGTTTTAGATGTTTGTGAACCATTATTTTTTAAAAGGTCATCCAACAGACATGAAGCTGTTTCATACCTATTAACATAACTAAAGTCAACCAACAAAAAGATCACGATAAAAAAATTGAATGTAATAACAGTCTGTTTTCAAGGTATTTTCCCACCTTTAATGTCATTCATTATTTAGTGCTGTTTTAGTCATTCAGTAGGCAACGCTTCTCTGACCCAAGGACAGGGCAAACAGCACTCTAGAAGCAAAAATGCAGCCCAGCCAGAGGCTAATCTAGAGTCTCTAGGGGCCAAAGGCAAAATTTTATTGGGGCCCCTCCAACCAGCATTCATCCCCTTTACATTAAATTATATATTTACCAGTTATATTATATTATTGATATTGTGTTGTGCTTTTAAAAATAACATGTTAACAATATCATGTAAAGTCTCTGCTGTTATAGGATTAAATTCTTCAAATGCAACTTTTGAATGTTCTGTGGCAGCTTTCATTATTTTTGTACGTATTTATACTTCATTAGATATCATTTCTATTTAATTAAACAGTGGCAATATGATTTAACATATTCTACAACATTAGATTAAACTATGTGCTAAAACCTTCATTTTACACTATAGGATTATATTTACATAAATAAATACAGTATTCAGAGGCATAAGCTCTTATTGAAACATATGCAAAATAAAATATAAATTCCACTTTCAAAGAACACACTGTAGCTTCCATCCATGAACCATAGTAATACATTATCCACATTTCTTGCCTATAAATTCTCAAACTTTACATTGTTAGCTTGATAGTTCAGCTTAACTGGGCACTGCTTTAACTTAAAAACTAAAGAGAGAGTATTAACCTAGTTATTAGTTTTAATTTTCAGCATCATGTCACCTAGGAACTTAACAGGAGAACAAACTGAGCTGCTTATGTATTATTTGCACTACTTACGACTGTCTTGATGTCGTTTTTGTCATTTTACGTCATTCTCTGTACCACTTAGTCCATTATGGATCGTGGGTAAGCTGGAGCCTATCCCAGCATTAACAGGTGAGAGGCAGCCTGGACAGGTCACAGTCCATCGCAGGGCATGTCGTCATATCTTTTCTTCTTTCTTTTGTTATGGCCAGATAGAAAACTTTTCTTCATTTTGATAAACCCGCTCCCACTTGTTTGTATGCATAAGACGCACTGCTACTCACGGTAAGAGTGAGAGGTGAGACCCTTGAGCATCAGCAGATCACTGTCATATCTAACTCTCCACATTGTCAGTGCTTTGCAGTGAATCTTAATTGGCCTTAGGGGTCCCTTTAACTATGGGCCCCAAGCATCTGCCTGGTATGCCTGTAACATAGGTATTTTATGCTGTCAAGATATTGCAGACTTCCTACACACTAATGTGACCGTTTTGCTTAGTTAATGAAGACAAAATCTAATAATAATGATTTTTTTTATGATTAGACTTTTTTTTTTTTTTATCACCAAGGCTTTATCCATCAAGCAAACAATTAAACAAGTAAAATAACTAAAATGAGTAAAACATATACATCTAGTATACTAAAATAGCTTTCTTTCATCCTTTAAGCCACTAAGGCGCTTTAGAGACACACTTGGTGGAGAAAATGATCAAAAAATGTTGTTTTGGACTTCCAAGGTGCTTCTTCAACTTAAGGCAGGATCCTTAACAGCAGCTCTTTCTAAGCTGTTCCATCATGAAATTTCGCCAAAAGACTATTAAGTATAAGGTTTCTTCAAATGACTGAGTATTATGCTGTGAAATATTACGGATGCTTCTGTGTACCTTCTGCACTTTCAGAACACCAGCAATCCTTTGTGCACACCCGACAGCCATGTCGATTTATCAACCGTTTAATGTGTTATAATTATCAATGAGACTGTTGCCATGACGTTTGCCCACTTCTTAGGACTCTTCCATTACATGTTTTCTGAATGCAAAGAAGACTCCCTTGCTTAATAAGGATGCAACTTCTAGGGAACCATACTACTAAAGCAACATCCTCAACTTTGAGGAGCAACCAACGACAAGAAAAAGTCTGCATGAGTTTATTAAATGGAGAACAGAGAAACCAATCCCATCATACAGTGAAAGAAGAAATGAAAGTATTCAAAACACAGCAAATAAAATTTATTAACAGCTAAACACACACACACACACACACACACACATATATATATATGTTGAGATATTACCATAACTGATTCTCTTGTTGCCAGTGGCCACATATATCCAGCTAAACATATTTTATCAGGGTCAGAGACTGATCTGAAGAGGTGATGCCTTCTGGTCAAGAAAAATTCAGAAAGAAATCCTCTGAGGTGTAAATGTTTGTGTATGCAGAGTGAATACTGCTTTTTAATAGGTTTCATATTGTTATTTCTTCAGATTGCCTGAAGGTGACATGGGGCAATGGAAAGCTAATGTTCTCAGTCATCAGTCATTTTAAATGTCAGAATGACCTGTTAAAGAACAGCTACTGACATTTCTGAAAAATGTGTAAATGGAGGTTAACATATTGTCATTTGATATGCATTAAAGAGGCGTTACGTAACGTTCTGACCTTAAAACTCCACGTTCCGAACATTTTTAGTGACATGTGTATTTCTGAAGATGTCTTTGTCAAGCAGCGTCACAAGGAAGAGAAACCGCAGTGTAGAACTTTGTCATCCTGGATACTGCTTGACGTTCTTGCTTTCACACACTAGCAAGCGAATATAAACATACCAGCACCGTGGCTGATTCGGGAGACATTTTCGGAAGAAGAAAGGAAAAGAAAGACACAAAGGGACAGAGCAAGAGTCAAGATAAGACTGTATAGTGCTGGCTGGACAAAGCTCATAGTACATGTAGAATGCAAGATTGATGCCGAATTAGCCAACGATTGGGGGTGAGTCGCTGTGAGAATTGCAGAAGTTCTGTAGTGGTCTTTAAGACAGAAGTCAAAAACCTTGATCTGATGCTTATGCACTATGTTCATTCAGTTACAGTAATATGTTAAAAAATAAATAAAATGAACTAACAATAACTACAAACATTTATATTTGCATTAATTCACAAGAGAAGCCCAGACATCCCAAAAGTTACCTTCTTAGAAAACTGGCAGCATTAGATCAAAATGTGGAGCTTCAAAACAAAGTGGGTGAATACTGTGATCACACACTGCTTTCCAGTGTTTTATTTTTCTGTATATTTGAAAACTTTTCTTTCTTTTCTTAATTTAACTTCACCACTTTGGATTATTTGTATGGATTTTCCTATTTAGTAGTTTTTTTTATGTGGATTTTTTTCTGTTGTGTTGCTTTGCATCAAAATAGATGAAGCCTGAGATTCTTGTCTTTGAGATACATGGGAAAGATTTAGTCATGAAACAAGCCAAGGGGGTCTGGTACTGTCTAGTTCTGAGAGCAATTTCTCTTTTTGCATTCTCCATACGAGATGGAAATGAAGTAGTGTTACTTTGCAACATTGCCAAGGAGGGTGTGAATACAATGTAAATACAATGAGTCATAAATCATTGTATTGTTTGTGTGACCTCACAATTGTCACTTTACTTTTCCTTTTATACTTCTTTCCTGTTCTTGACTTTGATTTTGTATTGGTTAACTTGTCCTCTTTTAATCAACTTTCTTGCTTGTTATAGACACAGTGGGCACAGAATTGGATTCAGAAAACAGCTAGGCAGGTCAGAGTTTTTTTTTAAACTTTGTCCTAGTTATCTGCAGGGAAAACAACAATCCAATTTGTGTAAAATATCTTCCTTATTTCTATGTAACCATAGAAACCTGTAGTAATCTGTTTCATTAGGGCTGCTTACAGCATCACGTGGATAATAATGTAAAAACTAATCTTAGTTTTAGAGTGAGCATAGAATGTGTGTTTGTATGTGTAGTAGTCTTTTCAGGAGCTGGATTTAATTTTTCTCTCGTGGTTGTCGAACAGAGGATGCCAACCTGCGCGATCAAGTGTCTATTCAGCCTTATTATTTACTGTGTGAAAAGAGGAAAAGTGCTGTCAGAGATGAATAAGTAGATGGATGTGAGAGGAAAGCAAATTAGAGGGCAAAACTGAGGAGTCAATTGAGCTGTGGCTTCACACTCCATCCCTCTCCCAGACACTCTCAAATGGAATCTTCAGGTCACGCTTGTTGCCATCATTAAGACTGTGTTGCTATGGCGATGTGTGCAGTTGGTCCTCTTGGCTGCTTAAAATTGTTTCAAAGTGACAGAGGGAAGGAGAGCCAGAGAGACGCTACAAAGCAAGAAAAGATGTGAAAGCTAGAAGAGGGCCAGTATGACCACAAACAAAATAAATGATGTAGGAAATGTATTCCAGTGTAATTAGTTTATTTGTTTTTCAAGGCAATCCATGGCCTTTTGACTTGCAAGTTAAAAGTACAGAGAAGAAAATTAATTAAGAGCAAAAAAAGAAACAGGTTTCTCATTTGGAAAAAGTGTCACAATTTTGCACTGTTATGTTGAGTTTCCAGCTCTAAAATGGGTAGAATCATCAAAGCATACCAAAATCTTTTCCTAAACTCATTAAAGAAATGTGATGCCTAAACATGGAGTAAACCATAGTGAAAAAAATCAGGGCAGTAAAAAGTTGTTTGGTCTTACATCAGTTCTAATACTTCATAATAAAGTTATTTACCATAACGTTACTTCCAGGATCCTAATAAGGACTACAGCTTCAGTTCAACACAGCTACAGTAATATGGCCCTTGTTGAGGAACATACATATATATGCTCTGTGAATAGCAGCAGAGCTGACACAGTCGACCACAGAGGCTGAAAGTCATGCTGGCAGTCACTAAGCAGGTTATGATATATATATATATATATATATATATATATATATATATATATATATATACATATATATATATACATAACCTGCTCAGTGTAGACCGGTATTGACGTTGTGAATCAAATTGCACCATAGGAATGTCGTTATTCATGGCACAGAGAAAATAACTTTAGTAGTGTCTAAAAGTACTCTTTCATTCTGATGATGAGCCCATTATAATGTCTAACCTAGAGCAGGAGTCATACATATGCATACTGTTAGGCAATCTGACAAACTGCGGCTAGAAAACTTGAACTGTTAGGCAGTGGGAACTCAACTTCCCACCACCTGAAACCTGAATTGCACAGCTGTGAATCCTCCCTGAATAGCAAGTAAGGGTTGAATGAGTGAAGGATGTCAGACACTGTTTCTGTGCATAGAAGAGATGCTACAGAATATAAGAAACTTATTTTTGACACCCTGAGGTTAAAACAGGCACGTATATTGGCCCTAAAAAGAGAAAGAAAGATCAAGATAGATCAAGGCCATCCTATACACTGGTTAAAAAAAAAATGTCACGACTCCCATCTTAAAGTATAGTTCTACAACCTCCTCATATCTATCTTGTCTTAGCTTCATGCTTAACTTAGGAAAATATATATATATATATAATATATTTTTGAGATATATAAATATTAGCATATGTGTTAATGGTGAGGAATAAGTTTAGATAGCACAAAGGACAAATAAAAACATTTTAGATTCATCTAAAAAAAAAAAAAAATAAAAAAAAAAAAACACTTTCAGGATTACTATAAATACCCTTGATGCAGCTGTGCCTGTAAACCACTATCAAATCAGTCAAACTGAAGAGGAGGGAAATCTAAGAATGTGAAACCAAAACCAACGACACTGTACTATGAAGCAACTAATCATATGGATAGAAAATGTTAACCATGTAACCAGAAAATAGAATAGAAGTTGAGGCTGTGTCTGTTTATCTTGAGTTGAATGAGTATAAGTATGCAGTTGATCAATGCAAATACAGAAAAGCTTTTTGTCATTTTTGTGGCTTGATTGGACACTTAATGTTACTGGTTGTTGTGTGATGTGGTTAAAAATGCATTATGAGCTGTGTGGTCAAAGTTGGTGAAATTATTATTTTTGTTTTTGTTTGTTTATTTATTTATTTTAACAAACCACTCAGACAAAGGGCTACCCAGCATCCTGCTAGCACTTTTCTGTAAATTAAAAAGAATGAGACCAAACAAAAACCAAAAACACTATACGAAGAGAAGCCCAAGGGTTTCTATTGGTTGCCAAGCAACTATTTCTGATCAATGAGTAGTCTGGACCATAACCAGGGTAAAATAGTGATTTAAATGTGTTTTTGTTTGTTTTTTTTCCTTAGATGAATGTGATAATTAGTGAGGTGTGCTGGTAGGCAGTTTTTGCTATCATGGGACAGAGCTATGCTAACAGCTTCTGCAAAGCTAGCGTAGCTCAGCTGCTTCAGCTGGGAGAATTCTTATTGTCTTTTCAGAAAGGAAGTAGACATATTAATCCATCCATCCATTATCTTGACCGCTTATTCCATTTCGGGTCGCGGGTGAGCTGGAGCCTATCCCAGCATTTTAACAGGTGAGAGGCAGGGTACACCCTGGACAGGTCACCAGTCTGTCGCAGGGCCAACACAGATAGAGACAAACAACCATTCACACACACACTCACTCCTACGGAGAATTTAGAGTGTCCAATTAACCTAACATGCATGTCTTTGGACGGTGGGAGGAAGCCGGAGAACCCGGGGAGAACCCACGCATACACGGGGAGAACATGCAAACTCCACACAGAAAGGCCACCACCCTCAAGGTTCGAACCTCCCCCCAGCCGAGATTCGAACCGGCGACCTTCTTGCTGTGAGGCTGCGGTGCTAACCACCACACCACCGTGCAGCCCTAGACATATTAATGCAAATGCTAAATTTCTGTTGCAGTACTACAATTTGATTCACTTGATTCTATAATCTCTGTTATGATTATGCAACATAAAGTAAACATACATCTTGCACTTGCACTGAAATGTTTTAGCATTTTCCCTGCAGCATTGTGTTTTCCAAAATTTCAACTTCCTCTCATAGCACACCACATCTTATTCCACTTTTCACTTTATGTTTGCTGATCAGGATGGTATTTTATCTTTATCACCTCTTGGAACCATTTAGATCATTTATGCATTATAAAGACTGGATTGGGAACATCTGGATCAGTTCCTTCCTTTATTAAGCTTCCTACATTATCCTTGGTTCTATGGCAAAACCATGTATCAACTCATGTTTGAGTCCAATCTCAGTCTTCTTTTCACTATCAGAAGTCTAAGGCTCAACAACACAGCCTGTATGTATCAGTCTGACATCAGAGTACAATGACATCTGAAAAAATGCTTCTGTTTTCCCTTCACTAATACCAGGTCAATTGCTGCTGTCCAACTATGCAACTTGTAACCATTTATCTTTGTCTTCAATTCACAGGCCATCTCTGTCTCCCTCTGCTCTCTCTGTAAATGTATTACCACTCTTTTGTGTTTGTTCTACTTATTGAGCGTCTAGAGTCCAGATGTCTGGTAAGATAGACAGAAGATGAGCTCATCCTTCAAACATTACTGGCGTTTACTGTACTGCAGAATCACTGTGTGAACACAGGTAATGACAAACTGATAGCACAGTAGCACAGTACTCTACCAAACTGTCGAAGAGTTTCCATACCAGGAAGCTACCTGTTCCTTTTCTTTCTATTTATAATACACACATAAAATCTTAAAACTCATTACTTTAAATCTTTATTTATTAACTTTTATATGGCCACTGTCCAAAACCCTTATACAATATGTTTTGGCCAGAATGAGTGTCAGATGGTTAGACATGATCTATCAAAGCTAAAGGTGAAGTAAGTTAACTAATTAAACTGGGTGTGCTGATGAACAGCAGGCAAGAACCAAAACATAATAGACAAGGCAAAAAAGTAAATAAATAAAATAAAAAAAAACAAACAAACAAACAAATAAAAAAACCAGGAAAGACCAAACTCAAAATAACAAGACTAAAAAGCCCAAACCAGAACCCACAGATCACGACAGGAAGCAAGGTTGTGATAACGTACACCTACAGCAAAACAGTTTATTTTTAAATTTAACTTCATTCTCTCTAAATTTGAATTAAAAAAAGAGGGAGATATAATTTAAATTTTATTGAACCCATTTTTTACGTCACTTCACCTCTTGGATAATATCAGAAATAGCCAGTTACTCTAGATTCATTAGACTGAGATTGTATGGTATGCTGCCACTGGACAATTTATAAACAGAAATTTATTCAATGATTTGATCATTTATTGGACATTTTATTTATTAAATAAATATTTATTAGCCTTATTCAAAGTCAAACTTTAACAATCAGTTTGTATAAATTAAATAACCCTGCAAAACATCACAACAACCTGATTGAGGAATGAAACCTGCTTGAACAATGCTTAACCCGAGGTTTGCTATTCTCAAAAGGCTAACTCAAAAGTGTTGCTATTTGAAAAAAAAAAAAAAAAACAATTTAAATGAATACATCTTACCATATAGTATCTGTCTAATTCCAGTCTGATCTGTGTATTATTCTCAGATGATGTAGTGGTAGCAGCACATCAATCTGATGTAGTTGGAAAACCAATTAAAAGCCATCACTTATAATGCTTGTGCAATTCAGTGACAGCACAGTGTTCAAGCTTAGATTAAGGTTGCTGGAGTCAGAAAATACGTTAAACCTATGCTAGCCCGTCTGTTTCTGTTTTTTATTTTATTTATGGTTGTAACACTAAACCTCATGTTGGATTGGACTAAAGGGTGGTCCAAATATTTGGGAAAACAATTGAATAATTCTAACATATTGCTTAAACATTACCACTTTATTAGGAGGAGTGCATGATGATGACATCTAAATGGACAGCTAAAGTGGGGAAGTAAAAGCACTTTGCTTACCATAACTGAACAAAAGGAATGCTGTTACAGTCCCTAAATGAAACAAGGCTCAACATAAAGTAACCATAACATCAGAGAAAAAGACCAAGCAGCAATATTTATAAATCATTTTACTTTAACTAAAATAAACAAGGGAGAAGGGAGCCCCGACCAAAAGAATCAACAGATGGGATTGTACCGCAAACCAGTCACATAGTAGGCCGTATAGAATCTGCGCTGCTCCCCCTAACCTTAAGTTCAAAACTAAGAAACCGAAAACAGAACTTAACAAAAAAATAGATCTGTGAGCTACTGTGTTCGCCAAAATGTGCACTGGTGCAAAGTAAGGCTAGCTAGTTAGCTAGCAATATGACAGCTAGTTAAACAAAAATGCTGTAGAAGCCAAAATGATAGTTGACTTTTGTGGACCATTATTTAACTTTCTAAATATGATTTCTTGCCTTTTTTGTTTCTTATGAAAAAGCTGAAGAGTTGCAAATGTTTTTTGGGAAATTTACTATCCATTATGTCCTGTTGGTCTTACAGATTTAGCTTAAGTTTAACAGTAAATATGCAGGTTACATTTGTTTTGGCTACCCAGGGATAGACTCAAAACATCTGGGCTGAAGCCCCTGGAAAACTGTCTGGCAACACCACTGGGCCAGAAATGGGCAAAAACACCACGACTTCATTATCGGCCTATGAAACCAAGTGATTCCTGTACCGCCTCACATGCAGGAAACAGCAAAAGGTGGACACCTTCATCCCAGTCTTTATTAAACTCAAGGCAAAATGTCCAGAGCATGTGCGTGAGAGTTTAATGAAATCTCTCCCGAGCGCCTTGACTTTTAAGGTTATACGCACTGGATTAATGGTGAGTGAGGTTAAGTTCTTTCATCGCCTGCTCAAAAATGCATGACATGAAATTAATTTCCTTTTTGAACAACCTCAGGCTGCCCAAACACAGAAAAAAAACTTCATCAAGGCCTGCAGAATGACGGGTGCAGGAATTTTGAGCACTGGAATTGCCTTGGGAAACACAGTGGAAGCACACATCACAGTCAGCAGAAACCTGTGGCCAGCTTTTGTGCACGGAAAGAAGCCAAAATAATAACCAGGACATGATCAAAGGGTGCATCTACAGATAGGGAGGGGTCTTTGACACAGTTTTCCAGATACCTGACACACATGACAAGTTTTACGATACCACCTCACATCACGTTTAGTCCAGAACAAAAGAAACTACACAAATTGCAAAAGTATAAGTTCTATTAACTCCCACATGACAAAAACAGCATCAACTCTGAGTCCTTATCCATAACAATTTCAAAGTTTGGAAACTTGATTCACTTTGAAATGGTAGGTGTGTCCATGTACAACTTTTCCCTAGTACTGTATAGACCAGTAACCAATATTAACTGGAATTCACTTTCAATATCAATGGTGTCATTACATTGTTGCACAAATGTCTTGTTCAACTATAGTGTGTGATGAACTGGCTGATGCACTGATTCTAACATTTAAAATCAAGTTAAAAAAGGTTTGAATACAGATACAGACTCAAATGAAGACTTCCACATGAACAAATGATTTTATTATTCTGTAGGGAGAGAACAAAGAGATAGAATACATGTTAAGATGAGTTTGTTAATGAAAGCTGGAGACCTTTAAAGGTGTTAAAACCTTTCAATTTGACTGTAGAATTCAAATGAGATAATCATCTATCACTGTCAAGCGCTTCTGCAGGAAGGAAAGGAGGACAAAATATGTTTTTTTGGGTGCCACTCATCACAGAGCTTATTGCTTTATTATGCATTTGCTAATGACCTCCTCCTTCTCTCTAACAACCTCTATTTCTCATGCAAGATCTTTCAAAACATATTATAAGAGTTAGTTTGATTTAAACTTGGTGATGCCACAGTTACTTTGAATCATTCCCAACAACTAAGAATGTAATATAGATAAGAGCGCTAACCACTTTACCATCACTGAATGCTGATTTAGGTCAAAGGATCAGATGGTAGTAGAAGATGTTTGTGGGCTAGTTTTCTGACTTCGACCCTTATTGTATTTGAGTGTACTTAACCTTGGACATGACCATCCACTTCACATTAACCTCACTATTATGAACATTTAAAGCAATCAGTATGAGGGAGATATTATGAGGGAGATTTAAGAGAAAAGGAAATTAAAAATGATAATGAAAAGAGACAAAGAAAAATACAGCTGACAAGGAACAAAAGAATACTAAAATAAATAAAGAGAAAAAGTTGGAGTAACCCGTGCTTTTAATTTTTGGTTAAAGATGAAGGAGGTTTGGTAGGCAGATCTCTGAGGGTGGGAGCACGTAAGCCAACAGCTAAAACTAGAAATAGTAACAATCACAGGCTTCAATTAAAGCAAGCATCTCCAGTGGTTCCAGTTGAGGGCTTTTAAGAGTCAGAAACAAGATACTCTTATAAACCAGAGACTTAAATATCAAGTGGAACAACAATAAGAGGTTGGACACGTGTTAATGATCAAGTTATCTGTATCCAGTTACAGACAAATCATGTTTTGTTTACCCCTTTTCCAGAAAGGTTGATGACATTTCTATTATGCAATAAAATGTGTCCTCACTGGCCAACTTTACTCTATACAGAAAATAAGAACAAATTTAAATTTTTATGCAACTAACTCCTGAAAATCTGTGAGATAGGCAGGTTTAACATTGTGTTACATCTGCTTTGTTTTTAATGACCCTTTTTAACTGTTTGGGAACTTAAAGTACTAATAGTTGCAGTTCTGCAGATGAACCCGTGTCTGTTCCTTCAGAATACATAATTTCAGATGCTCAACAGTTCTTTACTGTTGTCTAACTCTCCTCTTCATTTGCAGTTTTAATCCGTTGGTTTGGCTCATTTCTTGAAACAGAAATGACCTTCTCAAAATAACATGGACAAATCTCCAAACCATCTTGTAATTGGAAGAATAGCATTTCTCATTGATTTCATCAAATTGCAAATGTCTTAGTACATGTTGCAAGAGAAAAAACAGCAGTACGACGGACGGACGGACGGACAGACAGACAGACAGACAGACAGACAGACAGACAGACAGACAGACAGACAGACAGACAGACAGACAGACAGACAGACAGATAGATAGATAGATAGATAGATAGATAGATAGATAGATAGATAGATAGATAGATAGATAGATAGATAGATAGATAGATAGATAGATAATGAAGAAAATAATGTGACCAAAGGGACATGTTAATCCAAGGTGTGTCCACTAATTAGCATCACAGGTGTCTACAATCTTGTAATCAGTCAGTGGGCCTATGTATAGGGCTACAGGTAGTCACTGTGCTGTTTGGTGACATGGTGTGTACCACACTCAACATGGACCAGAGGAAGCAAAGGAAAGAGTTGTCTCAGGAGATTAGAAAGAAAATTATAGAGAAGCATGTTAAAGGTAAAGGCTATAAGACCATCTCCAAGCAGCTTGATGTTCCTGTGACTACAGTTGCACATAGTATTCAGAAATTTAATTTCCATGGGACTGTAGCCAACCTCCCTGGACGTGGCCGCAGGAGGAAAATTGATGACAAATCAAAGAGACGGATAATATGAATGGTAACAAAAGAAAAACTTCTAAAGAGATTAAAGACGAACTTCAAGCTCAAGGAACATCAGTGTCAGATCGCACCATCCGTCACTGTTTGAGCCAAAGTGGACTTTAATAGGAGACGACCAAGGAGGACACCATTATTGAAAACAAATCATAAAAAAGCCAGATTGGAATTTGCCAAACTACATGTTGGGAGAATGTCCTATGGACAGACAAAAATGGAACTTTTTGCCAAGGCTTTTGTCAGATTCGAGTTATTTCTGTCACCATTGAGTTTTTCTTTCATTAACCGAAGATTACCAACAATTTTGTCCACGTCTGTAGTTTTATTTAACCTGGAAAATTAGGGGTTGCAGCAGCACACATTCGTGCAAAAGATTCAGATAACCAAAAAACATAAAGCAGCAAAACAAACATGCAAATCTATATACCATATAATCAATATATATATATATTGATTATATGGTATATATGGGTGACAATTACATGAATGGGTGACTGAGATACAAGTAGAGCACTTTGTAGAACAAGGTTAAATCATAAACTTTGATGATCTAATAATTTGCGCTGATGCACACTCATACTATCACAGATTATGACTTTTTCATCTTTCACTGAAAATAGCATTGATGGCTATTGTCATCTTTGGAATCTAAGAAATACATTTCTTTTGTTTTTTCTTTGTTACTGCAGTTACTCATTTCACCACATTGCTTGTGTCCACGGTCTTTCTAACAATCTGAGATGAGCTCATGTTCAGAGACATCAGTGATATTCCTGTTTGGAGTAGATACGGTGTATTGCTTCGTCCTTGCATCATGCAGTTTCAGGTTAAAACTGGATGTGGTGATGGACTGTATTGAGTGAAAATAGTCTCCTAAGGTTCTTCTGAGCCCTTGTGGTTATATTGATCATGGTGTCATGATGGTTTCTCATGCAGGGCCACCTAAAGGCACCACGATCACGTACACCCAAGAGTGGCTTTCCCCCACAGGCTATTCACACTGAGCTGTCTCTAGACTCCCTAGAAGTCTAAAGAGGCAAAGAACAGAAATTCATCATTTCTAGATTGATGGGACAAAAAAAAATGAATATGTAAAGAACTAAAAGGATAGTTTCACCTATAATATTTCAATACACAGTTTTTTTGTGTAGATCTCCAACAATGTGTTTACCAGCTGGTCTGTTAACATATGTTCATGTGAATCGTTGCCTTCTCTCTTCTCACTGGGCCCTCGGCCCTCTCTCCCTACAAAAGGCCACAGACAGTGAGCAATGGCAGCGCATATTTTCAAAGGAAAATGGTGGAGAGCAGAGCAAAACTGTAGTAATTATAGGTTGAAAGTAGTTGCTTTTCCCTACAATTATACCCTGATGGGCATCAAAACACCTTTGAAGGTAACCTGCAGTAGCTTCTCTGAAGCAAAGTGAACTCATTGCCCACAGGTGAAAATATGAAATAAACAGGGGACCTACCTAAGGTATTCCTAATTTTTTTTTTATCCAAGCATTCATACAACTAAGAACCCATTTAGGTAAATATAGTGATGTTAAGACTTTTGAAAAAAATGGGGAGTGATTATGTAATACAATATAATTTTCCTGAGTGGTGCATATAAACTAATTCTAATGATTTGATACCCATATTTTAAAACGATACTCCTTTTTATGTGACTGTAATCTGTGTTGCAATCATCATGATGCTCTGGAAATGTAATATATAGTCTTTCAAGAACTAAGAGACAAAAACTCAATGAGCATTTTAACTTTAACATAAAGACATGTTGTTTTGTCTTAGGAAAAGTAGCCAACATTATTGTAATAGTTTAGTATGTGTCAAAGAACAGTGCGTGAAGAAACTTCATAAATAAAATAACACTCAGTTTATGTGTTGAGAAGTCTGTAATAAAAACTGAGCTAGCTTCTGTAATCTATAAACATCTTTTGCTTGTCAGGGAGAAACTGTCAACATGAACCTTACAATAAAGTTATGATAAAATATTAAAAATAAAATATAAATGAATGAATGTTATAAAATAAATTCTGCAGGCAAGTATGTGATGATGAACTGTCTCTAACCTGCAACTACTATACTGTAAAAAGATAGGAAACTTGGAAGAGATTAAATATAAAATCAGTACATCAATACCATTTAATATTATAACCCTATTATAGACCTATTTTCCATAACTACACTATTATAATGTTCATTTTAAAATGTCATCAAAGCTTTGTTTAATTTCAAATGATCCATCATTCTCTCCTGAGGGTGTAAAAGCTTCATGGAAGCTGCATTATTCATCATGCAGTATTCATGA
Organism: Melanotaenia boesemani; assembly: GCF_017639745.1. Classification (NCBI taxonomy): domain Eukaryota; kingdom Metazoa; phylum Chordata; class Actinopteri; order Atheriniformes; family Melanotaeniidae; genus Melanotaenia; species Melanotaenia boesemani. Next base: position 18,969,989 of record NC_055690.1, read on the forward strand.
CCTTTGACCCACTGCTGTAAAATCTTTAAATTCCATCATCATAGATCAACACAGTGCAGGCAGTGCTGAATGGGGCTTATCAACAACATGGCAAACAAAAACAAATAATGCAATTATTCATTTCCATCATGTCATCTGTGTCTTACCTTTGTGCATTAGAGGAATGTACTCATGAGGAAACACAGCTTTAATACACATTAGGACCTGGTGATCACCTGATAGATCATCATTGTTGAAATTCTACTGTATACTGCTGCTAAACACAGTACGCATCAACACACATACACACAGAGCCAAATAAAAAAAAATCACAATTCCCTATTGGGAATTTGTTTTGCTTTATTTAAGTGAGTGGATAAACTGTAATACGGAATGATGTGTATGGCAGGGTGAATACAATATTATAAAGAAACTGCATGTATTAGTACAAGTGTGCTTATTAACATGAGCCTGCAGATGGGCTGGAATTAACGGTGAGGAAATCACCAAGAAGAATTAAATGAGACAGAAACAGGAGAGTTTCAGTTTCACATTTGTGTAAGTCATTTTAAGAAATGTACACATCATATTGTTTGTGTTGCTACCTTTCTGTTATCCTGTTTATCAGCTACCCAGAGAGAAAATAAAATGATGCCATGACTGATCACCCCTACTCTCTGTATCACAGACAAGTCACAGCATCCGTCTCAGCTATATATCTATTTTCATGTGAGACAACAAGTGAGAATTGCAGGATTTGGATGGGAAACTGGTTTGAGAAAGACACTTGTGCTAGAGGAACGAAACATGAAGAGACTTGTGCTTCAGGAAGGTGAGTTTGATTTGGTAGAAAAATAATTTCTGAGGTTACAACAGAAGCAGAAAAGAATTCTTTCACCACAGGAGAGAAAAAACTGACTAGAAGACTGTAAGACTGTAAGGTAAGCGCAACATGAAAAAGGGGGAAAATGGTTTCATGTATCAAATATTAAATAAAAAACATTACAGTGATATAGAATAAATATATTATTTGACAATATAATACAAATGTGAGACCTGAATAGGAGAAATGTCAGGGGAGAGTGGTACCACAACAGGAAGAGAGACATGAAAACTTATGTGTGCAGAAAAAACCCCAATGTGTCCTAAAATACGTCTTATCACACGCATGAGCATAATTTTGGAGAACCTTTCACCAAAACGTATGCAGTCAATGAATGCACAACCATAAAATATCTTGATACACCAGGATACATTCTAATATTGTTTTTAATTTTTTTTTTCTTTTTTCGTTTTTTTTTTGGTGACAGGTCTAAATATTCAGCCTTTTATTAGAATTTGGGTTTTCAGTTTACTTTATTATGGCCATTCTTTTACAGTCTTTTACAAATTAAACCTACTATTCATTTGATGTACAACCATAATAAACAGTTTCTTAATTTTAGTAGTTCATGACTTAATTTGAACGAACATGACAATCAATATTGTAAATATGGTCACATTTTAAGTAAAATATAATAAAAGAACATTCTCAGGTGGTAATGCATAGTTTATGATGTTATTAGTCAACATTCACGTGTTTCACAAATCGATCAAGGCAATAGCCAGCATGACCAATCCAGGGATGATATCATTGTGCCTTCCTTCTTATATACAGCCTTGTGGAGAAGCAAGACCTTTGACTTTGCTTTGAATAAGCATTGAAGAAAGGGTTACCAAGGAAGGTGGACATGATAGTGTTGTTGATAGTGTAAGCTGTTTTTTGAATGGTTATTCTAAATATGTTGTTTTTAAGTCTTAGCAGAACCTGCAGTCATGGTTCTCCCCTCCATTAATTCAGATCTGGAGTTTGCCTTTTTAACCCAACATAACTGCTTAGAGGTGCTATTGGAGAGCTTGCAGAGTGACCAGCCTTTACAAAGACTTTAAAGTAATTTTGTGGCAAGGTAAAGCTTCACAAATCCACTTGTGTGGCTGTTGACCTTTAGCCTTATTTTGTTTTGTGTTTTTTTGTTTGTGTGTGTGTTTTTTTGTCTTTTCAGTATAATATGTGAGACCACAATGCGTTCCCATTAAAACATTAATCATGCTTTTCTTGCCAGAAGCATATATTGAGCGTAAGAGAAGTGAGAAAAACAACATATTTCACTTCTGTTCATTTTTAAATATTTGACAGAAATGTAATCTTTTCAGTTAAATTTCTAAACAAAAAGAATTATTCATTATAAAGTATTAGGGTAGGATTTTGAATCATAGAAGAAAAAGTTGCACAAAAAAAAAACATGCCATATGAAATATTGCTCAGAAAACAAGGAGCTTCTGGGATATTTTTTATAAGTTATTTTATTCTCTCTTCAGTGGCTCCAATGCAACAGGCAAACAGCAAAGAAAAAAAAACTCCCAGTAATCAATGACCCAGACATTTCCATCAACAGTTGACTGATATGCATTTTTGCATTTATCAGCTTGACATGCACAGACACCATGCACTGATCAGATATGTCTTACAGAAGAATGTATATCTAAAACGCAACATCTTGCTTCAGTACTGCTCTGCCCTGTGTGTGATGGGCACGCTCAGGCTAGTTAAAGGAGCTCATTTGATGCCTGCAGCAGTGAGCAAATCAATGCTTTTTCAGGTAGGTGGGAGGTAGGGGATCAGAAGGGAGGAAAAGGATTGTGGTGTCACTATTATGAGCAACACCCTCCTTGTGAGAGCAGGGGTTGGGATCAATGTACTGACATAAATGAGAGAAGAAGAGGTATAAGACAATAGAGGTGGGGGACAGATGGACAGGAGAAAAGATCCAGTACCGTTTAAACAAAAGCAAAGTTGTTAGTGAGTAAAATGGGCAAAGGGGCTGAAAAAAAGAGAGAAATATGGCAGAAAGTGGTAACAACGGCCAAAGAGGTAAAGACAGGACTAAAGAGTAATGGAGATGGAAAGCAGAAAATTGTAGAAAATGGACAAACAAGAGTACAGGATTTCACTGAGAGAGCTTAAATGTCTCAAAAGCACAGAGAGAACTGATAGGTGCTCCAAACATCTTCAAGGTCCTCTGACATCTATTACAGACTCCATTTGCAGGCAGGCTTTTTGCTTTTCTGACAAATTGCTCTTTTATCTTCTCAATTTCTTTTAAAATTAAGGAGCCATTTTTCTTCCTATTGCTGGAATCTGCATCTATCATTTTTTCTTGCTTTTGTTATATATTAGATGGCTTGTAACTTGAGTATTTTCTGTTATTCTCCATTCGTAATCCTTTGAAAGTTTCAGTGATTTATTATTGACAGAACAACAGAATTAAACAGTAATGCTACATTTAAACAGCCACAGATGTTTGCACTAGAGTCAGTTTGGCTCAAACAATATAACTTCATCAAAAGAAGCAAATACATTGATTAATAATTAATAGGAAATGCATGACTACTGAGAGGAAAAATATTAGGTGACTTCGCAAGGTTGTGCTTCACTGAACCTTTAAAGCATTTTCACTGCTATCTGTTAAATCTCTTGATACTCATGATGAATACTTTACATCATATTACATTGCTTGTCAGGACCCCGCGGCATTAGGCTGAAATGCCTTTGTTGTGCATAAGTGTTCTGTGTGTAAGTACAGAGGCAAAATGGTAGGTCAAGGTTGATGCACACTCTTCTGAGTCAACAATGGAGGCAGTCACAGAGCCAAACTGGAAAGCATGAGAAAGGACAAGATGGCAAGGTGGAACACAATGCTCTAACTAACAATTCTGAATCTGTGAAAATAGCTTTCTATGTGAAAACACACACCAATGCAGTGCTGAGCAGCCTCTGTTTTATCTATGAAAATTAAAGGGTAAGTCACACAGATGCCTGTTTAACAAGACTTCCTTCTCTGTGTTGTAAGGTGGGACAACTGTGAAAAACATGCCTAATGTCGCAAAGTAAACCAGAAAAAAGTAACATACAAGAAGCCCAATGGACTCTAAAGGAAAACTAAGGGTGCATTCACACCCGCCCTTATGATTCGAATCCTAGTTCTTTGCTTGGGGATGTGTAAATGCCCAACACTGATGCAAATCAAAGACAGACTCTGGGAGCAGACAAACATAGATCTCGGTCTGATTCAAGTGAATGCAGGAAGCGGACTACAGTGAGAAGAGCATTGGTGGTACAATGCAGGGCATTGTGGGTAAACTCAACTAAGACATATGTGCACGTGGGATGATAACTGAGAGAAATGGCTCACGGTCGAACGTGAAAAAATGAGGTAAAAGTTCTGATAGAAATATGATCAGTTAAATTCAGTGTTGAGACTTTTCACTCAGATTTTTTGATTAACTGATTTAAGTGAATTGGGATACTGAAAATAATTACTGGTTATGTCACTAACTCAAACGACGCTGGTCAGTCTGAGAAAAAGTCCACCAAAAACATCACTCAGTAATCTGTGTTAGGATTATGTTCTATCAGAGGGAGAACAGATACTTTTTAAAGCTTTGAAGGTCCGAACATGTTTCACTTTTTACTCAGACATTTATATTATAAATAAATACAAGTAAAAAGAACAAACAGCCTTACTCTCATCAGGGTTAGGTGAGGCAAGGATGGCGCTGTGCTTCCTCTTCACTTCTTCAACTTTTTCTGCCAGAGTCTCGATAAAACCCCGGATCTCTTCCACCTGTTAAGAGAGGGACCAAGAGGTGCTTTAGAAGTGCTCAGTGCTGAGGCAGGAGACACCAGTAATTAGCCTGACTGATGTTGTTGAAGACTAAACTGAGGATGTAATTATCATATTATGGATTGAAAACAGTGAAGCTGAATTAAGTGAATATGCAGATTCTCTGTGACTGTTAAATGAGGAAAATCTCTGATGTATGTGTGTGACCTGAGGACTACATCTGAGCAGTCTGGAAACAGAGGAAGGCAGGGAAAGGTTTGCCATTTTACAAAACCCAGCTTATGTGGACACTTCAGTTTCAGTACAGTTTAATTCAATTCTGCAACATAGATTTTTTTTTTCTTTCCTTATCTTTATACTGAACCAGGAGCTGCCTTGACCTTCATGCTGTCAGATAGCAAGCGCTATGAAAATTTACGTTATTTAATTCATTTGAGAAAACTGACCCAGGCGGTTTATTGCATTTAGATTTTTCTTTGAACTCTGCATCATCTTCTACCAAGAAAAAGGTCTGACATTCTGATCAATCACTTCCTTCCAACTCGCTGCTGCCTCATCACCAGCTCTGCTGCTGCAGGCTCATGCCAACAGCTGGATGTGCAGCAGGCCACATCTGTCGGTGACTTAATCAATTTTAACTTTCATCTCAAACTGTCACACTGCTCATCAATTTCTCCTTCTTTACACCTGCTCTACTTCTGACCAGCACCCTCTCCATTCATTCTTCTCTATAATACATTCATCATTAAGACAGTTTTTATTCCCTTTCATTTGTTGTCCACCTTTCCTCTTTCACTTTTTATACCTCTGCTACATTCCAGAGTCTTCCTGCACTAAGCCTTCATCATTATTTTCTAATCATCTTCCTAATTAACTGTTAATTGAATCTTTTTTTTTTTTTTAATAACAACTTAATTGCTCTGAGCAACGAGGGGAGAGGCCGCACATTAGAGGATTCACTTGTCCATACACAGGGTTGGGGATGATTTAAAAAAAAGGTAGAAATGGGGCAGCTGTAGCTCTAGAGGAAGAGAAGTCATCACTCAGTCAGGGTGAGTGGTTCAATCCCTGGTTTTCACCTTGTATATGATACATTTATTCATATGCATATGATTTAAAAAAAACAAAAAAAAAAAACATTTTTGGCCTGTAATAGTTGACTGAGAAGTGTTGTGTGAATGGTTGAATGTAGCTTGTGCTGTAAAAAGACACTTCCGTTGCTCAACAAGACTCTTAAATGCTGCCAATTTACCTTTTAAATGTAATATAGCAAGTGAGAAATGAGACATGAAATGTAGTAGATAAAACTGTTGCCTTAGTTGAGAAATGATGGTTGGTGAGTCACAAGGTATCTCCCAGTGTTCATAAGACAGCAGGCAAATTTTATTTACATGGGAGAAAAAACTATTTCTGACACTCCTGAGATATAAATACAGAAGCTAATAAACTTACACACACCCACAAAACTTTATTGAACACTGAGTCAGATCTACAACAGTTTTCAAATGGACAAGTCGAATTTTGGTATTAACAAAAGACGAATCATCCTTTATCTTAGGAAATGTAAAGCAACCTGAGACTTCCAAATACCCAAATATAAAACTACCACTACTACTTAGAAACATACTAGGTTAATTGGTGCTTCTAAATTCTGCTGATAGCAGCTGGGATAGGCTCAAACACCATCTTAAGCTTGAATTGGAATGAGTGTGTATACAAAATGGATGGATGGACAGACAATAAGATTAAAATAATGTCCAAAGATAGCGAGCAAAAAGGAAGGATAATTGTCTGACAACTACAACAACAAAAATAGTCCTTCCTTACATCTTCTTTCTCAGGGGCTTTTTACACAGTAGCCTGAGCTTTCACAATCTGTATTTTCAGCTGTATTATTCGTGGCTCCTAAATAACCAAAAAGCCCTCCATAAAAGTCAAACAACATTATCAGGCAGTAGCAAGTTAGCCAAGAGTTCAGTTTGAGGGATAATAATAGATAATTGTAGTTTTCCTTGATAATAGATTAATTTAATATAGGCTTCAATCTTCTGGAGTTTCTTTAATTAAGTAGGCAGATGAACTTTGTTTTTTCTCAAAGTATTTATCTTATCTTTAACTTATTGATAAGTGCGGTCGCCCCAGCTTACACCCAACCATGTTTGTCATGTTACAAGAAAAAAGATTAACTTGGACGTTTGTGCTCTTGATTGATTGAAGTGGTCTTTACCTAAATGTAGCTGATAATAATTCAAGATAGTGTGAGTCAATTATCAACTGAACTGGAAAACCCATTGTGGAACCAGCATACTTGTTGGAACCATGAAATGTTTCCTCACTCTGTTAACCATCATAAAGTCTTCTAATGTTTGTAACTCTGTCCTCTGATCTGAGTTATTCTGGTGTAAAAGTCGAATTATTATCTAGTGAAGGGACCGATAAAGATAAAAAAAAAAGAAGCTTAAAGCCACAGTGAGACTGTTTTGCTTTTGCTTTCTTCATTCTTGCATCATCAGGTAAAGAACTCCAGAGATATGAAGAGCCTTGTTACACAATGTGCAAGAGGTCCTGACAGATGTAATGATGTTTACATGCACACGTTGTTACAGCAAACAACTGAACTTTTTTCTTTTAGGCAACTTTTTCTTTTAATGTCTGCTCTTTATTCATTAAATGAAGCCCATATTTTTTTCTTATTAACTTAGAAAACAACCCTGTAAATGTTTCTTGTATTATTTTTAACGGTTAGTAATATAACAATTGTGAAATGGTCACAATTTAAACAGTAAAAATTGTCATTGGTTCTTCAATGGATCTTCTAACAATACAAAATGCAATATTATATATTATTATATATTATAAATAATACAGGAAATGATTGTACACCCACAGAAACCAACATGCACACAGCTGTTCACAACCAGCCACCTTCATGTATGAACAAATGCCTCCAACAGATTGTAAAATCAATATCTACATTCTGAGGGTCAGTTTATGGCATTGGTCGAGGACCGAGGCTGCAGGAGTCTCTCCGCTGTCTGCTATCCATCCAAATCACCACTAAAACCTTAGTTAATGCAACCAGTGAGTGTGAAAGCCTGTTTACAGCTGCGCTCACTCTGCTCCCTTAATCTGCTCTTATTACCTGCTGTCCACCTTCTACATACTGCTCTCATTTTAAAATCTCTCTAGCTGGAGCTCAAACTGTTCTCCATTGATCTCTCTACAACTTTCATTCCATTTCTGCTTTCATTCTTACTCCATCTCAAATGCTGGACTATAACTAGAGAAACATAAAAAAGGTATGTTTCTATATCATAGATGAAGATAGTCTGAGGTGAAGAACTGAACAGCAATGAGTGAAAAGAAATGCAGAGGAAAAGGTTAGCAGACTGCAATGTTCCCTCAGTCCTAAAAATTGTATTATCAGTTTGGGGAGTTCTATCTTGGTTAACCACCTTTTTGGTGGTTAAAGGTTATGGAGACACAGTCAGTTCGGTAATGGTGAGATGACATCTGCCCTGTTTTCAAATGATACTGTCCTTCTAAATGTATGGACTTTGATCTGTCATAATGCAACAATGCAGTTGTAATTTACTGTTTATTTGGGAGGGACAATGCACTATCACATGACTGTACCAGAGTTAGCTAAAAGCTAATTTACATTTGCAGTCTCTGCAGTCAAGTACGATGAGTATCAACACATATGGAGTCATCCCCTGAGAAAGAACTGACCACCATCCTGTTGTAGATATTAACAACGAAGGGGTGACAGAGGGAGAGAAAGGAATAAAAGACACAAAATTTAAAAAATCAAAAAGGAGCAGGTACATGTTTAGCCAGGAAACATGACATTATAAGGCTATAAGTAGTTTTACATTGGGTAGAGTAGAGAGGGAAAGAGGAAAGATGTTCAGTACACACACGCGCACCTACATATACACACATATAGATATACATACACAAACATATGTAATGAGGCTATAAATAATAACTGTAAGAATGATAATGACAATAATGACAATAATAATAATCTAAAAAGAAAACGAGACAAGAAAAAAGCAAACAAAAAGTGGAATCAGCTACTGAACATAGTAAACAAAACGGACGCTCTTAGGAATGATGTGAATTTAAGTTATTCTTTTCCCCAAAAGCTTCAAAACTTTGTGTTGTTTGTAAGATATCAATCATATGAAAATGTATTTTTTAATTAATGTTGTATTTTTGTTTGGCAAACAGACTGTTTCCAGCCACTTTCTTTTAAAGCTTTCATGTACTGCTGCTGCTGTGATTTGTGATCTGATCTCTCATAAGCATTTCAATGTTTTCTGTAAAATTAGAGTGCAAAAAAAACAAACAAAAAAAAACAATAAAAAACACAAGGGAACAACATGTAAAGGACTAGGCAACTAAAGAGATTTGGGCTTTCAGGTAACACCTCTAAGCAGCCACCCAGGATTCAAAGAATTACAGAAACTGAATCCTACAAAGCAGAAGAAGTGTAAGAAAGTCTCTTCTCATTTTGTATTTTAATTAGGACACAGCATTTAACAGGAACTATGGCGGACAAATTGAGGTCTTAAATACTAAGTTTTAAAACAATGTTACAGTATTTTTCAAACACTGTAAACAACGAAATCCAGTCAGATACTTTTAATAATAAAAATTGTTTTTATATAATTGCATCATTTTTATTTATATGCCCTTTGAATAATCTGTTTATCTTTTACTTTTAACTATTAAAATTAAACACATTTTTACTGTGGGTATACAAACTTTTCAATGTGAATGTAGGTGTGATTGAGTTTTCTAGGGCTTTGATTGGTGGGTGCACCTGCAGTTCAGTCACAGATGATTTAGCCTCTTCAGTGATCTGTTTGTTGTCTAACATGGCTTTGAAAACTCACATATCAAAGTACTGTTTCAGAGCCCTTTCATAATTCACAAATGCTGCTGAACGGCATTCAGCCTCACATGACCCACCTTTATGGCAGCATTTACAATGCTAATTATATTTATCCTATATAAACCCCCACGTTACATAAACTCATATATTCAGTTGTTTTAAAACTGAAGCGGTAAATAATATCAGTGTTGGACACATTACTTTAAAAAAGGTATTAATTCTAGTTACAAGTTACTGAGTTAGTAAAGTAGCTACAGATTAATAAAAATAAATAATTTGGAAAAGTAATTATTCTGTTGCTTTTTTAAATGTTCAAATGTTACTTTCAATGGAAATTCAAATTCATCTGCAAGTTCAAACATTAATAATAAAACTGAATATTAGATCTGACCATTGGAAAGGAGGTTGATGAGGTGTGAGTGTGAGCGAGGGTGTGCAGCTGCACTACTGAGCACTTGGGCGGGAGGATGCTGAAATAAGCAGCGGTAAACACATGGAGAGCAGACTCGGATATCTAGGCAATCAAATCTTGTGAGATGTGTGTGTCTGTGAAGACCTCTAAGTAAACAGCTGTATTTCTGCCTAAACTGGGCCTTTTTATGGCTTTATTTAGCTAATTTGCTTATGTAGAGATGTTCATCCATTCACCATCTTGCTCTTTCATGCTGTTAAGCTAGCTGACCTGTTATATCCTAGTTTACTGTTAGCCTTGGACAATTTGGTATAAGCTAAACAAATTAGAAAGTGAAAAGTTAGTCTGTATTTCTTATTGTGTATTTACATTAGATACAATTATGCACAGTTTTGGTTGCAAATGAGTGGGTGAAAAACAGAACAAATAAGCAGATAATATGAATTAGCATGTGTATTTCTAACTGTAAGGAATTTATTAGTAATAATTCATACCTTTAATGTGTCATTTTGCTGCGATAAATGTTCCTTGTATTTATCTTTGCATTTCTTTGTTTATAGACCACACACACGCATTCATTCACCTAAACCAGTCCAGGAGCTCCACACCTGTAAGTCTGTGGTTGCATGACCGTGCTGAGTGAACAAAGTTAACCTTACCAGAGAGTCCTGTGTGTTCTAAATGACACCTCATGGTAAACACCACAACCTTCTTACCAACACCTAAACAGACCTACATGAATAATAATGACTAATGAATTAAATGGAAACTTAATGGAATAAATTACCAGCAGAAAAATCATGGACACTAATCTCAGGCTGCTTGGATGTCATGGCTCCGTTTTCTCTTCAGGAAAAGTGCTTAACGTGATTCTAACTTATTACAACAATCATGAAGAAATACTTTCTTTCTGGTCATAATGAACATTTCTCATGATGTTCTTGTCTTTTATCTCTGAGGGAAACGTGATGTCTCTGATTCCAGTTGAAACTGACGTACCTGACGTCTGCTATAACATTTTACTCTTCATCAGCCAATCATCATCAATTAGGCTTGCAACTGTTTCTCCCACTAAGCCCCCAGTCAAATGAAGACCGCTTCAGTGTGCAGAATTATAGTGTAATGCTATGCGCCTTCAGTGTTAACCATTAGCTGAATTCGGGTCGTGGGTAACAGAAATAATTTGGGAACAACTTCTGGCTCAAACATGTAATGCTGCTTTATTCTTAGCTTGCACCTGGTCACAACAAAACATGGCAACTTTTTTTCTGCTCAAACATTGAGTGTATTCTCTAGTTTCACCATATCCCTCAGCTTCCTCTCCAAAATAGCAGTAGCACAATATAGTTGGAAAATATGTGAAACTTGAATATCATCACTGAATAGTAACGCGCAGTCATTACCATTTTACGGTAACAGCATTGTAACAATAAAAAAGAGTAATTAGTTAGATTTTTTTTTTTTTTACAGGGACAGCACATATTAAGAAACAAAGATACAAATCAGTGTAAATATGCCAGGGTTAGCCAGAAGGCTACCTGGTTAATAATAAAATATTATAAAAACACGCTATGAACACACACACACAACAAGCACAGAATTACTAAAATGGTAGAGAGAGAGAGATAAAAAAAGAATATATACATATATATATATATATATATATACATTACTAGTTACCAAAAGAAGTAACACTGTGTATTTTAATTGTGAACTTCTATCACTGAATAAGGAAATTGAGAAATGAAAGTGAGTGAATAATATACTGTCTTACTAGCTAAATGTGAACAGTTCTACATGTTTTCATTTAAAACCCACTGTGGGAGATTAGATCCATTAAAAAGGCATTTCAGAAGTTACTTTCTACACAGCAAAATATGCCACAAAGTAAAGTCCGCCTGCCTTCATATGACTAATGATTCACAGCAGGCCTCCATCTCTCCAGAGATACCAACTGCAGCACCAGTGCAATGGGGTTCTAGCTGTGAGAGCCATTATGATATTCAGCTTGTGTCCCTGTGTGCACAGAACACATATAGGAAAATACACTCTCAGATGCAAACAAGGATGCACATGTACACAAGCTCAGTGCAAGTGGTATCTGTAATGCACCAAAAAGAGTAAAATAAGTTAAATGTAGTGGAACTGGTTGACTTGAATACTCGTGTGATGCAGTGAATCAGTCAAATTAAATAAAGTACCTAATGATCCATGCCCCACCTGCAGCAACTTCAATAGTTATAAATCAAATTGTTGCAAACCAGCTGCATGTGACTCATTACAGCTCTGAATCAAACAAGTTATTATCATGCTGTGAATCTCTTGCTGCATGAATGAGAAAAATTGAGATAAACGGAGAAAAACTAAGAAAGAGAAAAGACAGAATCAAACCTGCTCAAAGAATTCATCCATAAAGCCTTTCTCCATACCCACAGCGACTTCCTCCTCTTCCTCTGTTGTTTCCTTCCCCTGGACGGATAAACACACACACACACACACACACATGCACACACAATTAGTTATAACAAAAGAAAGTTAGGATATTTGAAAAGTTTATTCATATAGTTCTTTTTAAATAAAGCACATGCAATCATAATTTCTATTATCATTGGTAATAACTGGACCATTTAAGATTGCTTTCGCATAATTCAAGGTTAAATGAAACAATATCAACATTCTCCATACTTCTCCACCAGTCAGCTGATTAGACACAAGAAGCACTTAATGACACTTGTAATTAGAATCACAGCTCAAGTGATTAGCCAGTTATTATTTAATTAGGACCTGGGGGCAGACAGAACTTTGACTTTTCACACCTCTACCTTTACACACATGCAGGGTTCTGTTAGTAGTTTACATTAACACACTGACATGAATGCCACTGCAACATTGGGCTTTGAATTGTTGTTTTTTAAATGCCCTGGATGAATAAATATCCCTCTAGGGTTAAGGCCACGTGAGATATGTTTAAACCAGTGAGGACATTGAGAGCCTGTTAGGCCCTCTAATGGCTTATAATGGCAAATGACAAATTTTATTAAACTATTATTATCAGCACATACAGTAGACATACAGTTTAAACATTTTAGTTAACAGGTTAAGTTTAATGCATCATTTGATATGATTATATGATTATAGCAATTAACAGGTGAGCAAAGACTAGCTTTAAGAAAGAAAAATATTGAAACCCGCTGGTTTGGGTCCGTCAAAGGAGCAACTACCCCCAAAATGCTAAAACTCTCTTATCAAAATACTACAATCAGGTTATTTGAAAAATTATATGATATCACATGGTTAACTTTTCCTTTAAAAGCATTCAACAGTAAGCAAACAGGCTCCACATTCAAGGAAAAAACAGCTATTAGAGTTTCTTTCTAAAAGACAAAAACCTGTAATTGACTGAAACCTGTAACTGCAATTAAGTCCTGCAGAATTACACATACACCACAGTATGGGCTAAACATTTTCAGTAAATAAATCATGTTAAGTTTGAAAGCACAACACAAAAGTAACAACAAAAATGTAAAACTTCCTATCATCTAACCCATGTGTATTCAAGCTAAATTTAAAGAGGTCCAGTTAAGCCAACGTCCAGGAGCTCTTAATGACTGTTTAGTGTGATATAGCTTCACAGGAAAACAAGCCCAAAGCCACTTATAATAGGCGGATTTTGCAACACTGCTGCCTTCTCTGGTGCAGTCGTTTGTGTCTTTCCCATTGTTTTATCTAGCTGGCTTTCTTTCTCCGTCTACTGTCTTGTTACCTGCCTCTCAGCTCTAGTCTGTCTGCACTGTAGTGCCGCTAAGTTTTCTGCCAGGAGCCTCACAGACTTAAATGGAGTGTATCACATGGGTTGGCTTAACTCACATGCAGTTAGTCTGCATGTTTCCTGACCACTACTGTGAAGACTGCAAAAGTTGTGGTAGTTAAAATAAATGCACCCCATCAGATTTTATATTTTAAGGTTTGGGTCCATATGAGACAGGTTCTGGGTCTGGATCGGGACTGCGGTCCGCTCGTTGGTGACCTCTGATCAAGCAAGTGATTCTAGCCTAATTTCTAATCACAAATCAACCATTATGCTGCATTAACAGGGATCCCATGTGGCTTCATCTCATACATCTAGCCACTGTCAAACTAATTTAGGTTCTCCATTAATGGCTTATGAGATCCATTTCCTTATCAATGCTGTAACATCAGAGTGCAATTTCTATAATTTTCTGTCTGAAGTGCATTGATCCTTTACTTTAACTGTGGATATGTTTTTGCTGCAGCATTGCTACTTTTATATGTATGTGTTTCTATGGATTTTATCCTGATGTTATTAACTTACATGCAACAAAGATGTAATTGTTGGATTTATTGTTAACAAAGTTTGTGTTAGCACTTTGACTTTTCATTATAGTAAAATCAAGTTTCTTTTTTCTCTCTTAAATGTGTTTTTTGGCACTTTTTTGACAGGAAAAATCACAGAGAAATAGATGACATGCCACAGGGCCACAGCCCACAATTTGAACTTGGGCTGGCTGTGTCAAGGAGCTTTAGTTTGTGGGATGTGCTCAACCGTTTGAGCTATCTACATGCAAGGCTATGAAGAGTTCAGCTAAGCAAATAAATGGCAGACACAGTACAAAGTACAGCAAAAAAGCTCAAATTCAGCAAGACAAATACAAGAGGTGGTGACTTTAAGTGGAATTAACAAACTAGCAATGCATGTTGAACCTAAAGCCACAATGGTGGCTCTCTTTTAACCTGGGCAAAGCAAACTGGTAGCTTATACTGGAGACATAGCCTCTTAGAAGTAACAGATTTAAATCAGCTGTTTTCACCCAGTCTTTTCCTGACAACATTAAGATTTGTAAATACTTTATATTTGCAACCATGCTCATTATAATAATGTCACTGATAGTGTTGTTAAGCAAAGCTGTGCAATAACAGTAGTGTAAAGTCTGTGGTATCTACATGCATTCAGTATATGTGTGGTTCTGATTTGCTGCTATTATCACAGTGTTATCCACAGTGTAACAGCAGAATCTCACCATGTCTCAGTCCAGCATGAAGTACAACTTAGTCAGGTTTTGTAAATTAGGCTTTTCTCTGATTTGTTGCACACACACTGTTTACTCATTCAAAGATGAAAACAATAATACATCTAAGGTCTTATGTTCTTTACAATAAACAATCTCCTTACATCGTAATATGTGTTACATTTTCACAATTAACTATCCCGTCATAACATGACACGTTTCATGTTTTCAGTATGTCAGTAGGGTACTTAAGACATTTCCCAAGTTTGGTGAGATTTAAGACCTAAGAACACACATACCAATTAATTGCTATAAATTGGTCTCAAATGTTTACAAAGTCCATCCTCAAATGCTGCATTTTGTATTAAATGATTATTTAATTTGTGTATTTTTTTATTATTATGTTTTTAAGAATGTGATGAGTTGACAGAGAAAAGCAGGAAGGGGCATGAGGACATGGAAAATAAACTGAGGAAGAGTTTATAACTAATTGTGTAAGTCGACAGGCTTCAGGGAAAGATGCTTAGACAGTCAGAGTGAGAAAAGCACAGAGCCACTGTTGCTGCACTGGTGTTATCTAAACCCACTTGAGCTATATGTTTTTTATGGAAATTATTTTGTTTTTCTTGTACTTTCTTTTTGTATAGGGGTTGGTTTATTCGCCAAGTTACCCAGATCTTGAGCTCATGCTGAGCCCTAAAGAGGCTGCATAGGCCTTCAGTGCTGCAGTCTTTACTCAACCTACAGATTTGACTGTCCACAAACAACAGAAGCTTTGAGCCAGATACACAAACATACATTCACATCACAGCTGACACACTGACAATACACAACAGATGGCAAGCATGCAGACAGAATGAGGTCTGTAAAAGCCGTAACCGTAACCCGTCGATGCCCTCTGCCTCTGAGGCACACACTCTTCACCCCAACTGTGGTGCAGTAAAGTAGTGGCCTGATTATTCTGTTTATTAAATTAGAGAGGTGTTCTAGGCACCACGCCAGCAGGAAGTCTCACCATAAAGACAGAGTGTCTGCACATCCAGTGTACACAGGAGGATGGAGAGGAAATGTGGTCCAGGAGTGGAGGAGTGAGACATAAAACAGGCATAGGGAGCAGGCTGCAAGAATCAAGGTTCATATAAGAAAAGCACAAGAGGAAAAACCCTGCAACACAACAATTACTGAAAGATTTGAAAGTGTAAAAAAAGCATGTGCATGTGTTGATGTGTTAGAATCGTATTTATTGGAAAGAGCTGAGCATGTTGTGCATACAGTGAAAATATGTGATAATAATAATTATAATCACAATGATGTGAAACTAAGCCAGAAATAAGCAGTGTGCAGTACCCGTTGTCTTTCTTTTTCATGCATAGCTTTATCTAAGCAGTTTTCTGGAATCCCATTATAAGAGAATCATAAAAATCTGTGTCAACTGCACAGAGAAATACTGAGATAATAAGACGTGTGAGAACAACACAGCTAGGTAACATTCATTATTAAGAATGTGGGCTCATAGACTTATACACACAGATACACACCCACAAATATTTGTCTATTTATTTATGTTTCTTACAGCTGACAAACACAAAGACACAAATTGTAAAAAGTGAGCTGCATATGTTTTTGTGCTTCATTTGCAAAGTCTTTCTGCTTGTGCAGTCTGTAAATCTCTTTGTAGTTTAGATAAAGGAGACATGAGGAGCTGCACACACTAGTTGCAGCAACTAAGTTTTTTATGCATTATCCAGCTATTAGTCATGTAAAAAAAACAAAAATATATTCCTGATTAATTATTAGGTATCACTAATTTTACTAAGAATCACCTAATCTTAACCAGATCTTAGAATTTAGTGAATACAACCTAAAATTAACAAAATCATGTGACTTATTACTCTCTCTCACTCACTCACTCTTATAGCATTTTTTATGCCAAAGTAGCATGTTAAACAGGCTTTTAAAGGAGATACCCCCACAAAAACAGGCCAATTAAAGCCTTTCCACTTCAAGTAGTTGCTAGTTTATCATCAGTGCTCTGAAAGCTACAGCTCACTAGTCCAGGGTGCCTATACTCTAAAAGGACAGCCCTGTCATTGTGAGAACATTAAGGGAATGTTTCTGATAATCATTACTGAGATCATAAGGTTAGTTTACTACTTTTGAATGAACAGTGGTGCTAGCAGGTTTTTTGATTAGTGTGGTAAAGCAAGTCCTCGCATTTCTACTGTCACTTGGCCATTGCAACACATGGAACCTTTTATAATTCAAATTGTTTTATTATTTTTTGTTTATTTATTTATTTTTTCTGCTATTCTGTTGTAGATTTGCTGATCATTGTACTGTTACATGACTCAATTATGACCAAGCTGTCTGACAGATGGCCCCACATTTGACTCCCGTTTGGTAGTCAGAGGAGATCATAGTTGACTAAATCAACACAATTACATGCAAAGTTGAGTCAGTTTGATTAGACGACCATCTTTGTCCCGGTATACATGCACACATTCGGCTCTTTCTTACATGTAACCATAGTCAAATTCTGCACCTGCACAGATGTTTTATTTTTCACTTCTGGTGGGTTTCTAGCAACTCTGATGTGAAACAAGTCTGATGGGGACACAAGTTTAATCCATGTTGACTTGAACACACCAGTAGTGTCAGCAAGTGACCTAAAAGTTTAAAAAAAAAAAAAAAAGAAGAAGAAAGAAAAGAAAAGAAAAGAAAAAAGGGCCATGTAAGTTAACTTCCTGATGCAAAGTGCACGTTTTTGGGAAATATCTGCAACAAGTAACTGAGGTAAACTCAAGCCAATCAAGTGTGTGTGTTGATGACTTTGCTGTTTTGTACTTTCTTCTTGTTGTGTGCAGTGAATAAAACCCTGATTTCTGCTATGTAAATTCTGTGGTGCTCAAAGAAGTAAAAATTCAAATAAATTTAAGTAATTTTAGACCTCTGCAGCATTAACACCAGACTCTTTTTTTATACAAGGGAAAACTTCTTTCATCAATGTTTTAACTTCCTGCAATTAATTAAGATTGTTGTTACTGGAAATTCCCAATGTTTATTTTTCCCTGAAATAGTTTTCTTAAGAGGAATTCCACCAATTTTATTAATTAAATGCATGTGCAGGTCAAAGCACCTACTGTTGGACAGAGACATGTGCAAACTCCAAAGCCAAATTAGCTTTTTATTTCTAATGCTAATGCATTTACCTTCTAACTGGCTGTTCAGTTAGTTCAAGCGTCTGCAATGAAGGCATGAGGGACAGTATGTATAAACAGTGTGTACAAAAAAAAGTCTATTCACACATTTTGCTTGACATTTCAAGAGGGTGTATGTGCTCTCATTTATGTGTAAAGATGTCTTCTTTACTAACAAGATAAATTATAGGTGTGTCTACTGCCATTTGTAGAAATAACTGGCAGTGGAAATCTAGTTTGCACATAAGAGGACAATGTATGATAACTGAAATGGATGCAAAAGAACTTCTGTCCATTGTTTCAGAAAGCTGAGGCAAAAAAATGTCCACATAAACAACTGTCTTTGAGCAAACATGCAGTTTTAGTCATGGCTCTGTATGAATTTTATGCATATGCCCCCAAGTTTTGACAAAGAAGAAGTGTGCAATAAAAAAACAATATCCCCCACTCGCTCCTAAATTGACTGAGGCTGAACACATTTCAATTCACCCACCTCTGCTATTCTTTTTTAATAGTGAGAGAAATGTCAAAGATGGATATCTCAAAACTTTTGCATATAAGACCAAAACTATGGGTAACGGAGGGAAAATTACAATAGAAAGAAATTAGAATAATAAGAAATGCAGGTGTTCAGAAGTGGGGACGAAATAAAGCAAACATTCAACCTAAGATCTCACTAACGGTAAGATGGAAGAGGAGTAAAACTAAAAATTCCACATGTCAAAAACTGTCCTCTACTATCAGTGATTTAAATTCAAAAAGATAAATGTAAGACAGTCCCCAGCACAACCATCCAACAGCATGTACAAACAGCTGCCAGCACGATTATTACTGCAGTGAAAATTATATATATATAATTTTCTTTTTTAATCTTTTTTATTCACTTAAGCTTGTTTAAGTAAATGGTTCTTCCAGAATAGCTTTGTTGTAAGTACAAGTTTAATTTAATTTAATGGTCACCAGAACGACAGGCACATGAATCAAAAGTATGACTATATTAAGAGCAAGCACATTTATAATAGTTCAAAACTAAATAAAGGCAATTTTACATATCATTTTATGTAATTTTCTATTTTCAGAAAAAGATGGAACATTAGTGGCAGAGAGATGATGCTGACACAACAAAATCACTAACCATCAGTGAGCTGACTGAGAGTAAATGTCTAAGTGTTAGAGGAGGAGGACACGGTGTAGGGCAATCAAGTCGGAGTAATCACACAACCGGAGAGCAGTGAGGTTGATGAGAGGACACAGGAAGCGATAGATTGATCCAGGGGAAGACCAGCCAGCTGTTAAACTCATTCAGCTCCTTTCACATTGTGTCCTCTCCATTACAACAAGAGCAGAGGAAATCGACAAGTCTTCATTCAAGGCATACACAGGCATGGCAAGTTTATTTGTATAGTACATTTCATGTACAAGACTACTCAAAGTGTTTTAAACTTAAGCATTACAGAGAAAGAAAAGTAAGAGGAAAAAAAAAACCCATTGTGATCAATTTTCATTGTGCACTAGCTCTCCATGCAGGCCTGCTGTGAATATATATACCGTATCTACAAAACATAGAATCTGCAGGCAAAAGACCCAGCGATTTTGATTTAAGGTCCATTTATTGAATAATTGGCAAGTACCTCTTAATATATTGCAAGTCATTTCATTATCTCAGCATTTAACACCAATATTGCATAATGCATGTTATCCAAATATCATGTAACCCTACTTCACACATAATATTCAGTTAAGTTCACTGTCACTCCATACACTGATAGATATGCCAACAAATTAGCAGGCTTTCAACAAAACATAAAAATGGGGCATAAAAGCAAGTATGTATTTACAGTTCACAAATGATGTACAGTATATCTTGTACTCTATGTAATTCGGTTTAGGAGGCCTGCAGTGCTTCTGCTGAAAGTTGGATCATAAGAAAACATTTAATTCTTTAGTGTTTAATTTACAATAATAGTTACAGCTCTTACAAAGAAGTTAATCAAAGGCTTGAATCTCAAATTATTATTTGTGTAACCAGCTTATTTGGTGGCATATAAATCAGTGTAAATGTGTATCAATACAGTAAGTAATTACAAATTAAAAATGTCAGTGATCATATAAATCAGAGGTGCCCAAGTCTGGTCCTCAAGATCTACTATCCTGCTACTTTTAGGTGCATCTCTTCTCCAACACATCTAAATCCAAAGGCTGAATCCCCTCATCCACGTGTTATTCATGTATGCAGAGGCCTGGTAACAAGGCATTCATTTGATTCAGGTGTGTAGGAGAAGGGCTGCATCTAAAAGTTTCAGGATAGCAGATCTTGATGACCGGACTTGGGCATCACTGATATAAATCCACAGTGAGTTGATTATTGGCTACTGGTGAGTAACATAACATATTTTGTATTAATTAATATGACTCATAATTCATATCAATCATTATGGGTTTTGTATTAACTGAGGATTACTTAATTATATAGTTTGCGTCTTTACAGAAGTATTACAGAATAACTTAAAATTGGTGCGATAACAACTCTATGGTAATATAATATTAAAATAAAAAGTCCACCAAAAAATTCTAAAAGGACTATACAAATCTGAGAAAGCTAATTCAAGGAAAAAAGAAAATGTAAGCAGAATAAATTTCATAAACAGAAAGTAATAAAAAAAAAACAACAGATATGTATTTTTGTCTGTTGTTCATTAAGCCAACCATTGCATTTTGTGATCTTATCATTCATTTCTAAACAGAAAACATTATACATTAAAATAGAAAAAATAAAAAAGATATTCTTTCATCAGCTTACTCAAACGCTGCAAGGTAACAATGTTCTTAACTATTAAAATAAACATGATGCGGACATGATGAAAAAAAGAGATAAGACCAATTTGATCAGCCTGAACCCCTGAAAAAACAGCTAATATCCAGCTGAATAATCAGCTAAAATATTAATACACATCTGGCCTTCTTTTGTACCATATATTGTTTTCTTTTTATCCATTATGTCAGTTATAATTTTGCCCGACTTTTATATGTAATTTCCTGTTTGAATTTGCTGTGAAGTTTAGGGTAATAATGTCGAAATGAGGAGTGAAATAATGCTCTCGCTGCAGCACAGTCAAGTGTGTGCATGTGCAACAATTTCCTTTTCCTAGCAATCCTCCTCAGTGCCCTCCTCCTTTAATTATCTTCTTCTTTTTTTTTTCTTTCTCTATCTTCCCGTCTGTCATGCTCTTGCCTCCTTCCTCCAGACTTCAGCTTCACTACAGAATAATTACAGCAACAGGCCCACACATGGACCCACTTACCTTTGTCTCAAGTCTCCATCCACATGCCTTCACATGTGTTCACTTTTCCCACCTTACATCTAACTATCATTAACCAAGACCTCAAATTTTATATTGTATGCTTCCTTCTTTTTTTTCTCATAGTTGTTAATTCCCTGCTACCCCTCTGCCTTCCTCGCTGCATCTTTTTGACCTTTAACAATGTAGTCATCAAAGCAATGCCATTTAAAAATGAATAAATACAAATTCTCCAACTGCCACATACGAAAGGTTAAATAATGACTTATAATGTGATAATAGCATGACTTTGCACAAATCAATATCAATCAATTTCAGGCCAGAATCTAAATGTCTGCAGCTGCCAGCTCTCACCAAGATATCTCTTTGTGGCACAGGGACTCACGTGAGATGAGTGACCTTTTAGGCTAAGTCATGGATGCTTACTAACATTAGCTCATAATTGGCCAGTGGGTATAGATGTGAATGTATAAATCACACACGGCTGAAGATGTGCATACATAAACTTGGTCATTCTGAGACTGAGTATAGGCATCATCAGAAGGTTGGCTAGTGATCAGAGTTGCAGGAGTGGGTGAGAGAATGTCATAAAGCTTCATTTAAACTTTAATAACAGATCACAGGCAAGAAAAGGTGATGTGCTGTCACCCTTTATGTCACAGCCTCTCCCACTACCAGCCTCTTTTCCTTATTCCTTGTGGAATAAGTCAGACAGCATCAGGGACTAGCTGATGAAGGATAAAAAGCATTCTTCATGAAAAAAATAATAACATAGAATAATGTTTGAAATACTAATTTCAGGTTGATAGCAAAGGTTTTGATTACTGAATGATCTGATGATTCTCCACATTTCTTTTTATTTTAAAAAGTACATTGTGTCACTTCAAAACTTCACATTTAAGAGGCAGAAGTTGTTTTGTTTTTCTTGTTTTGTGCATTTTTACATTAAATCTTAACACAATACAACATAAGTTTCTGACCTTAAAACTCTTCTGACTCATTTTTATGGCACACTGACATAATTTATACACGTTCCTGGAGCCGCTAATAACTTTCAGCATTCAGAGGCAGAGAATTAGCTCTTCACAATTTTTTTTCTCTTTTTGGCCCACAGAGTCATGTTACAGCTGCATTTTACTTTACATCAAGACGTCATCATCGCACTGGCTACTTTTAATGACCACTGCTGATTCAGCAAAGAAGGCAGGAGGACATTATTGGAGGAAGAGAGGGAAGGAAGATGGCAGAGCAAGATCAGGCATATTTTTACTGGGCGGAGAGAGCTCAGAGTAGAGACAGGATGAAAGACAGACATCAAATTATTGGCATAAACAATTACCAGCTACCTTGGCAGTTTTGTGCTTTGGTGAGTAAGAACATTAATGTTGTTGGTGGCCTGAAAAGTTTGTCTACACTTTCATTTTGTACAGTAAAGGAAAACTGACATTTTGACATTAAGGAAGAAACCCTTGGATATGTCTAATCTTCACACTTCTCAGCAAACACAAGTGCAGCAGGTCGGTTTGGCATAAAATCCAACCTCTAAAAACCTTGCACCCTGCTCACAAAGTCATAGGCGGGAGTGACAATAAGCTCATATAGCTGAGAGATGACTTGCAACTGATGTTTCCAGATAGATAAGACATCATCATTTTATTGTAGCCACTTGGATGCCTGATTCACTCTCACTTCAGACACAACTGTCAGTTATTTTCAGCAGAAAATGCTCTAAAATTAGCTGTTCATTACCAGCTGAGTACCAAGCACCAGACATAGCGACAGAGTTAGCAACTGGCTGGTGAAAGCAGTGGAGCTTTTAGCATCTAAACAGCCAGATAATTCAAAACCAAAACAAGAGCCAAATGGTGAATAAATAGTGGACTTGCATTTACCTGATTAACAAACAACTCTGAATGAATGCTGGCACTGCTCCAATCCAGGTTAGTAAATAAAAGTGGTTGAAGCAAATGAGTTTGTCATTTTAACTTAAAAAAAGAGCAGTCAAATGGCAGGATGGCATTCACTGAATAAACGGTTGCAAAAAGGAAAAAAGCTTCTCCATAAGCTGTTCCTTGGGTCAATTTAGAATAACCAATTAACCTAACATGCAAGTATTCTGGCTTCCTCCCACAAGCTTCCTCATGTGGGAGGAAGCCAGAATACCAAAATGAATAAACTAAAATTTCACTGCCAACGACCACACTACTGTGGAACCCAGTACCAGTACAACCTTACTCTAACAGATGTCATTTGTTGTGTGTTAACTGAGCCAAACCAGCACAAATGCAGCTGTGAATGCTTCTGATGTTGTCCTGCCAATTGTGGCTACCACATTCCAGAGGGAAACTGGTAACAGATGTTTTATGCGGCACTTTTTGCCTGTTAAAAAGGCCTGTTCAGCCTCAAGCTGCCATGATTTAATATATCATTATTTGCTAATATCACCTAGGCTACAAACAACAGAGCTACTTGGGCCTAATGAGGACAATGACAATTCAAAGCCATAATCTCCAACAAGAATGCACGATAAAAGGTGTTATCTGCACTGATAAAATAACTATTCTGCTTCCATCAATTATAAGATGATGTGAGAGGGTAAGTCAGCACATTAAAATTCAGTTTTAGCAGCTGTAGATTACCCAAAGCCAATGTACCACAGCAGATGGGTAAGGTTTGATTACAGAGTTATCATCTGTATTAATATTATTAAGATCTCTTTTAGTTCACACGTTGAAGGCTGCTGGTCTATATAATTAGGTAAAAATGCCACACATACAGCACTTGAAAAAAGAAAATCCATTCACTGAAATATCACAACACAACGTATTGATCTGGAGCAATTCTCACTGGTACGAATAGCTCAGTGGACATGTTAAAAAAAATGTATATAAGCAGTCAACAGATATTGGATATCACTGCAGCTGTCACCTCATTTGCAAAGACAGACAAGTCCCTGGTGAGATGCCAGCTCGGTCACACTAATTTCATGGCTCATAAATGCAATTATGCAGCATCTACGTGTTAATGAATAATATGTTTGTGAGCATGTGTGCACCTTTCTGATAATACAGAGCAATGACAATGCATTTTATTGCCGCCACAGATTTTGCAGACAGATCCAATCTGTGGGTCACATCCAGAGGGTAGCTATTGTGTTCACCACAGATCAAGGAGTTCACAGAGGCTAGAAGGCTTTGAACGAGGGCACATAAAACCTTAGCAACAACAAAGCAAACAGCGTCAGCAGTCAAGATCAAGTAAATGACCACAACAAAAAAGGCAAAGCTGGAATAAAAAGGTATAAAGAAAGTAAGGCAGGAACTGCTGAAAGAAACAAGAGTCCCAGACTGAGTAGGCACACCACATCCATCCTATTAGTTAATATGTCACTTGAACGCCAACAAGCAGTGACAGTGAGGACCCCGACATAAACACACAAATGCACAAAGGGCAGCTTGAACCAACACTGACACTGACTAAACAAGGCTACACAGAAAGGACAGGAGGTTAAAACAGAGAAACATAGGAGAAGGCAGGAAGCCATCTGATTAATCGATAGGAAATGGCAAAGAGCAATGATAGACAAATTTATTATAAGGCTAATAACAGAAAAAAGAGTGCCTAAAAGATGTCAGGAAAAGTAGACTTGTGTGTGAAACAAAACAGTTAGGTGCAGCGTTCATAACGCTGGCCCAAGAAAATAACTAAATAATAAACTATCACATTTGATTTATAACAGTTTGTGGTGTGTGAAATCTGCAATAACCTCATCAGTTTGATTCCCTTCAGGTTTCAGAGCTGACAAACGCATCATATTTATGCCATCTGTCACTAAATCACTGCTGGGCCAACTGGGTGTGATTGGACAAGGTGAGGGGAGGGAAGAAGCCGTATGACCGTTTTAGTTATTGAGCATGGCAGCTTTAGGCAGCTAGCTAATGAGCTACTGGGAGACCTGAGTGGTAGGCAGGTGCTGAGCTCATAAAGTAACTTTGTGTGTTATAAGCACAACCTGCAGCTTCACACGAATATGAGCAAAACTCAATTTCCTGCCAAAATGTCACACAGGCACATGGGTGAGTAAACTTGCAGGGTGACCGAACAAGAACACACATGACGAGACGTAAGCGAGAGAATCTGTAATGCTCAAAAGTCTTTTTGTTGCTCATATGCTTTGTTTGTCTGTGAAAATTAATGCTTATGTAATCCACTATCTTTCTGTCACTCTCATACTGATTTCGGCTTCTTTGTCAGTGTCATTATAGAGCTACAGTGATCCAGTGGGCTCAAGTTATTTTTGTGTAAAAATTATCTTTCCACCATATGAGGTTTATAATCTTGACATGTGTTAGAGAACAGCACTGCTTCAGGATTGGTTCTGACCAGATGTTCAGATCTAGACTACCAAGGTAAGACAAATGTAACAAAATCTAACAGTCTGTGTTGATGTAACTTAATAATGGGTGGAAAGTAGATTTAGCTCAGGACATCCAGATCTGTTACAGTGCCCCAGAAATTCCTAAATCAACTAATTATTTCTACTTTACTGATGATTTGCAACAGTCAACAAAGCTGGGGTATTTAGAGATATCATTAGTCCTGCTTAGGTAAAACACATATAGGGATCAAAGCTACAACCGCTGTGCAGATCAGTAAAAAATATTATTGGAGTAAATTATATATTTATCCCTGTTAGTTAAAAAAATGTTCTTCAATTGCCAAGCTCTGGGCTATGTAACAGCAGGTTAAGAAAGAAAGCTAAAAATCCTTCTCCTACAGTCACAGATATTCCTTAGCCAATGCAAAAACGATATGGATACAGAATAAAACTATAGGCATTGACTTGCATAGTCTGCTCCTCAGCCTTTCTCCCACAAGCTAATATATAAGATTAAAAATGTAACTATTTAGCCTAAAAAATTATTAGGATTCAAGTACAGCTTTCCCTGGTCAAATGCCAAATAGTCAAGCACACATATGTTGTATTGTTGTGCTGTGATGTCCAAACCTACAAACACATCTGCATGACTTTCAAAGATAGCTTCAACTTGAGGCTCTAAATAGAGAACAATATTAATCCAGTGCTGGTGGGAAATAACTGTCTGTGACTTGCAATTTGCTTCAATTTTATTTGGTCTGGATTTCCTGAATTACATCTGCCTGGAGCTGCTCCAGCTTTAGTATCTCATATGAATGAGATGATCAAAACCGATGAAAGAAAATGGAATCAGCAGCTGGCATGTCATTGCAGACGACCACACAACGTATCTGAATTATTGCTGGAGCTTCCTCACCAAGGCTGTTGAGGAAGATTTTATAATTTCTTAGTGTCTCTCAGTACAATTGCATCTCTACAGTACTTAGAAGCAGTGTGGCAGGATAAAGACACGTCTATCTTGAACACATTCACAATTGGCAGGGCTGGGTTGCTTCCCTTGAGGCCAATTCATTGCTGGATCTTTAGTGAAAACTGAGGAGCTGTAAATTGTTTCCCCCACTTCCCTCAGCTTAACAGTTAATTACCCAGAATTGACAATGGCTACTTTAATATGGTCAAATCTGCACAAACAGATATACACTCAAAGAGTACCTTAAATAGCAGCATCCCCAAAGGCAGTGCTAAATAACATCATGCTGCATAAACCATGTAAAAAAAAAACCTCACCAGTTATGTTTAGAATAATTACAAATTGTGTTAAAACCTTTTTGTTCAATAGTACTGAGCTTGGACACACCTGGGTAAGTCTGATTTAAACTCTCCCTTTTCTAATGAAAAAGGTCAAATTCAGTACAATAACAAAAAACAGACTGAACAATGTACTCTAGGTGGTTAGAGGCTTTTGGACTTCCAGTGCTGATTGCAGACATTTAATAGGTAAAATGAACGAGCTGTGGCCAATTTCCCAATCTAATCACACACCCGCAGTTTGTCAGATCGATTAAAATCACACACAATCACGCCCCTTGGTTGACATTTTTCCACATTAGAAACCCCAATTTGCGATCCAACTTTTCCAGGTTTCCTACTGAATTCTAAAAAAATATTATGCCAAATATTGCTAAATTTAACACTTAATTAACGCTAAAAAAAATTAAACCCTTTTTGTTTAAAAAAAAAAGTACCAATTTAATAACTTCCTATTTAGTCGCAGAGACCTCCTAATACAAACCAGAGGTTCAAGTAATTTTGCTTTTAGAAAATTAACAGAAAATTACTTCTAGTTTGCTTAAGCACATAAATTCATTTATCTCAGTTGGGGTTTATTCAAATTTTCATTCACAATAAACCTTAGCCGTAATCTGTGCTGGTGCCTGTGATAAAACATCAAATTTGAGCATCTATCAGTCACAACTGTTGCTCAGTCAGCGCACCTTTCTGAGAGGAGCGCGCTTTCTGGCTAAAAAGCAGTTCCAGCCTCGATTTAAAAACCATCCATACTCGCAGAACAGACGGGTGGAGATCATTTAAAAGAGGATCGAGCAGTAACTTACATGTTTGAGTTCTTGCATGCGGTCCTTCATGGTTCCTTTTATTCCTTCTGATCAGATCGTCTCGTGGATGTGTGATGATGGAGCAGCGGGGCGGAGACAGACAGGATGATGCGACAGAGGTAAGGAGGCGCGTCTGGCGTCGGGGAGAGTGGTAGTGATCTCCCCTCTTCGGTTTGGATGTAGGGATGGTGGGACCACTTTAAAGAACCGGGTGACGCGCGTGAAAGGTGAGGCCATCCGCGTTTAACCCATTACACACCCGCAACTTCTTCCTCAATCCGCACTAATTGATAAGATTATTTTGAGCGCGCTTTCCCAGATTCTTTTTCTTGTTCAGTGAATTTTTAACTGATAACATTCAGATAGGTTAACAGAGAAACGACTGACAGACATTTATCTCTCTGCCGGAGAAGTGAAATTGTGTTGGGTCTCATTATCGATTGAGCAGGTTAAAAGATAACGCCCAGGTGGTTTCTAAGGTAACGAACAGCGACCTCTGTCGATACTGACTGGTACTGAAGCAACAAAAGACCACATTTTTTTAAAAAATGTTTTAAGTGAAAGAAAAGTTAATATGTAAACCTTACTTAAACGTTCTCCTCACATTTGATCTTAAAGTTTTGTAAGAGAAAACAATTCTAGTCTTAAATAATATCTGAGTTAAAAAGAATCTATTTCATTAGGTATAAAGACGAAAAAGCCCCTGATGGAGTAAACAGCAATTATAAATTACTCTATAATACTTACACTATGATGATTTTAACTGTTTTTCAAGCGTGACTTGGGCCTCTAGGGAGGAAATATTTCACTACTAATAAAAATAACTCGTTAGACCTCAGGGATGTTCCATGACACCGAAAAGAGACTAAGCCAGTTATCCTGGCTGAACTTATCATTGATTCAGTTTCACACAAGCAGTAACAGATACGTTACAATGGGGATTTATTCTGTGCAGCTAGTCTGCTCCAGACCAGGCAGCCAGGTTTAGTTAGTCGTTTACCTCTCCGTCAGGACTACTGACAGAAAATAATTTTTGTACAGTTTAAAATGATTACTGATTAAATAAGAATCAAGTTAGAAGTGTTGAGTTAAAATTGAATTAAACAAAAATTTGTTGTTCCATGGTTCACTTGTAAGTGTGTAGGATTAAAGGTATCTAGGAATATAGCAAAAGAAAAATAAAAGCAGACTGAGCGTTTTTTCTTTTTTCCCTTCACCTATTTTCATCGCCTGGTGTACAATAAACCAGAGGGGAAAAACCCAAACCAATTAAAGTCTGAATTAAGCTTTAATTTCCTTTTATTTCAAATCCATCAACATCCATTTATCCTCAGTGTACAAGATGCTTATTAACAGCCAGTCTTTTCTTTTGGTGTAACCATTTCCTGCTATTTTACACTTTTATTTTAAACTGAAAGCTTGTGAATTCACTTTGTGAAACAGTGAAGTCTTTGTAATAATCCCTCACTTTCCTGCATCTTCTTCACATTAAAAAAGAAAATATGTTTAACATTACTGATTCCACAATTAAAAGCTGACCAGAGGAAAAAGCTTTGACACTTCATAACATTTTTAATTTAAAAAATGTTTTGATTATAAGCCACATTTTGTTTGTCTGTTCTTTGGCAGTCCACTCATACAGTCGTGTAGTTCCAGCCAAATCACAAAAGGATCTCACCATAATTTGTGGGAAAGAAAGTGCCAAACACTTGACCAAAAATATAAAAGCATTTGACACTTGCATTTCCTTTACTTGAAGTAAAGAGCTGAAAAGTCCAATCACTTTGCTGCTCCAGGGGTAACTATTTGGGGTTGTTCACATGAGAGCTAATGAAGGCACAGCTGCATGAGTCAGAGCTAAAACCGAGGTCTTCGATGACGTCCAGTGTATTTTGTGTCGGCTCGAACCTCCCTGTGGGCACAAATAAACACACAACATGGAGAAAAAGGCCGTAAAAGTGCATTATAATGTTCAGAGCTTAAACACTGGAAGAGATTAAAACAGTCATTCACATACTTTCCCTGTCGCCGTCTTCTCTCCTTCTTCTCCAAGATCCAGTCTCGTCCCTTTTTCACAGATTTCCCCTTCATGTTTTTAAAACGACATCTGCACAACAACAAGTTTCAGATTTTTAATGAATTTAAAATTAGGGATGCACCTCAGGGGTCCAATACTATGTGTGTATGCTCATACTCTGTATTTATAAAAGTGTTCCGATACTACAGAACCCCATGCTAATGTGAAAAAACTAGGGCTGTCAAAATGAACATATTAACACAGAAATTAATCTGTGGAATTAACGCGTTAATTTTTTTTAACACATTATTTTTTTAACACATTACTCATGCCATATTAACAATCACAATTAATTTGAGCATGTGCGTGCTTTGTCACAGCAGTGAACCAAACCTACAAAAAAAACAAACACTTTGTCCTCCTTATTTATGAAGTTTGTTATGGTTTTCAAGCCTTATGTTCACAATTTTTTATCAGTGGGTGTCCAGAAAAAGTGGTCACGGGTACTTTTTTTAAAATATCCGTATTTGGCATCATGTGGGCGAGAGAAGCTGGTACAGGTGCCTTGTCAAAGCGGTAAACTGAATCCACCAAAAATTCACCTTGTTTATAAAGATTTTGATATTTTTCAAGCCGTACATTCAAGTTTTCATAGTTGGAAACAAAGTTATCACAGGTGTTATTTTAAAGATCCGTATTTGGCATTGTCCCTGCAAGAAAAGCTCATTTTGGGTTTATCGATGTCTTTGTCACAGCTGTGAACAAATTCCACCAAAAACCGCTGTATCCTCCTTATTTCTGAAGAATCAGACAGTTTTCAAGCCTCACATTTAGAGGATGGCCACAGGATGACCCATTTGATATATCACACAATTAACCAGTCATCTGACATCTTCTTGGCCATACTCATTACCAGTGAACTGTAAATGGGATTTATTAGTATTCATATTGGTACTTGGTATCAGCATCAACTCAAAAGTAAGTACTTGTACTCAGTTTGAAAAAATGTGGTATTGATATTCAAAATGTTTGTAACAAAGTGCATCCAGCATTTCTCACATATACTTGAACCTTATGTAAAAGGGAGGAAAAGCTGCCTGACAGGGTTTTAAATCAGGCAGGACAACGGCCCTTTCAAACTTTCTTTTGGTCTTTTGGCTTCATCAAGGCAAGTATGGCTCAACCTGCACTTGTCAGGGCCAAGACCGAATTTTTATTCTTATAGCAGGTAAGCAAATCCTCATATTAAAAAAAATCTGAAATCATCTGAATCTGAAATAAACTTTATTACATCCCATAGAGAGAACCAGTCTGTCCACTAGCAGCATCTTTACCTCTGTCCAGAGTACTGAACCTGGTTTGGAACAGTTCTGTCTGAAGCTTCTGAGCCCAGTCCCTGAGAGAAACAAAACAACACGGATTGGGATGTGGCTCCAACAAAAAGCAGTAATTCACACGCATCGCGCTAACTTCTTACTTTGGGAAGAACTCCTGATACACCAGCAAACAGACACAAGAAGAACCTGGAAGTAAACGAGAGTCTGTGAGTGAAATCAAACTATTTTAATGTGTGATCGTTAATCATGCAGCCAGTGTGAGCTGAGGCAACATGACTGTCCTGCTCGAATTTTAAATTTATTGCGTATAGACTGCTACTAATTTAAAAACAATCACTAGCAGACAACAGCGAGCAAACATTTAAATATTAAAGGCAGACGGGTACTGACTTTTTTGCCTTGCTGCTGTTGGGGTAATCCACCACCAGGCCTCCGCTGAAACCTGCTTTCATGGCCTGTGTTGTGATCAGTTCAAGCTTCGGAAAAAGAAAAAAAAAACATGAAAACTGCAAGTGATTAAAGGAACTTGAAGCTCATTTCAGATATTACATCTACCCACACAGAGTCACCATCAAAACAAGGAGGATGCAATGTTTCTTTCTTCTTCTTTTTTTTTTTTACCTGTTCTGAGTTTTCAGGATAAAGCTGAAAAACTGCTCGAGAACCTCTTGACTGAAAGAGTAAAAAGTGATAAAAGACATGATTTGCTAATCAGGTCATTAGTCTGGATGTTAAAATATTTGTGGAAGACCTTACCAGAGATGAGTAGAGAGTACTAAAGAAAGTGTAAAGTCTCTTTGGTGGACTATGGGACCTTTTGTCTGCATTACAAAGCCACTGCAGAGCAGAGATACTGACAGGGGGAAAAATGATTAAGTCAATTTAAAAAATCAGGCAGAAATAGCTTAAAGTTCCAGCAAAATACTTTTTATTATGTGAAATAAAGAGTTTTGTACCTGATGCAACCATCAAAGGTGCCAGGTCGGAAAGGTGTGCCCTGGCCCATGTCTCCCAGCAGAAGGTCTCCTTCTACTTCTCTGTCCAGAGCAACATCTGTCAAAGGAAAAGTTCACCATTTAATCAGTGACTCAGCAATTTCCTCTCATCCAACTGTAACAGAAATGCATACGAACACTGATAAAGAAAACCACTAGATACTTCAGAAATCTGTCATTTAATCTTCGACAGCAAAGAAAAACAACTTTAAAACTCTTTTTTGGTTTTAGCTAGTTTTTAGCAGTTGAATGCTGACTTTCAGCTCAGTTTGTTCTTAAATATAGAAAATAATATGCCATTTCAAGAGCTTCTCTTCAAACTGCTCAACTCCACCTTCAAAGAGCAAAGTTTTGGATCCTAGTACAAAATTTTGAACACAACTAGTTATGTCTTAACATGTCAAGATCAGTCATGGCAATAGAGCATTTGGTTCATTGCTAATTTTCCTCTAATCTGATAACTGGTATACGGTATGACAATAAAAAATATGGTATTTCAGTTTCAAGTAATTCACAAGAAGAACATTATATTAGTATGTTTTTCAGCACTATCTGTGTTCAAACAAAAGAGTGTCGGACAAACCCAGCATTGCAGTGCTGATGTCGATGCCAACCCAGTAGTGTCCCTCCTCTGACAGGTAGTCTCCACTGAGACCAGATCCACACCTGAATCAGAGCAGTCCGTTACACAGATGCCTGTTCTTATATTTCTGGCTGTAATAATTGATTATGCTAAAACTTGACATACTATGATACTAACCTTTTTTAATCTAATTTCCTACAGTGGCTTAATTATTTAACGAAAGTATAAAACTTAAGAAAAAATAATCATTTTTATGTGTTTGTTTTTCAATATGGGTGATTTCAGAGTAAAAATGCAGAAATGTTGAACGTTAAGAGATCCTTAGTGCAGCAATAATCACAAAATACAGTGTACCTCCTAGATGACATTATCCAGGTTGTAATCAACTATAACACAACTGTAATACTACTTTCCGAGAGCACTACATAAAGTTTAAAGTTTAATTGAACATGTGAACATAGTCGGTGTCATCCACTCACCCGACATCTAACAGGAAGCAAGGCTGACCCTCGGGTAGGTTTAAAAGCTCCACTGCTCTCTCAGACATCTGGGTCTGAATCTCAATCATTCGAGAGCTGAAAGTCAAAGAATGCACATAGATTTCAATTGTTTTAAAAACACGTAAGAACAAAAACATTCAGTTTTGGGTCACAAAAAAAAAAAAAAAATTAAAAATAAGAAAAATCAGAGCTTGATACTGAGTGTATTCAATAGACATGCTAGTTTCACCTATGAAGGCACTCAAACCAAAAGCAAGATAAATGTTAAAAGGGGGTTTTCAATAAACTTATTAAATCGCTATTAGATTCATAATACATACTATTGTTTAGGGTTTTGTGCACATCGTATAGAAAAAAAAAAAAAAAAACAACAAACTATAAGCAGCATATCTAATATTAGACATAATTATAATTCATTAGAGACTATATAAAAAAATAAAATGCAGGATAAACAACCAAAGGTTTATAGATATAATGACAGTTAACACCCAGCATCAAGACTCACTTCTGAGAGTACTTCTTTGCCTCTTCTTCATTGTAGAACTGCGAAGATGACAAACCAGTTAGTAACAGTTTTGCACACCAGCAGGCTGAACCCACTGCAGCCGTTTTAACGAAGCCAGTTCTTCCTTCTGAAAAATAGCATTTCTGACTAGTCAGCCAAACAATTACTCATCAGTCGATCTCATTGCTGCTTTAGAGATGACATATCTCATTTGAAGGCCATAAAAGAGACCATTAGGCTGCAGATCCTCAATTCACAGTGGAGTAAATAAAAAAAATGAAGTTACACACGACAGAAACAAAATGTCCACTGACCACTTCTGGAGGAGCAGAGTGTTCGGGTCGTCGACAACTGGAAGCCATGATCCCCACGAGTGAGACAAGGTAATTCCTACTCTTTAAAAAGTAATGCAGCTAAACGGTATAGTATTAGATTACCCACACGTGAAATACAGCGAGATCACGTGACTTGCCTCTTCTTTGTTGAGTTTCGTTGAAGAGGCGTTTATCACCATCTACTGGCCAAAAACACAAACACAATTGACCACATTTTATTTCTCATCTCTCAGAATTAAACATTTACTTACTATATATATATATATATATATATATATATATATATATATATATATGTACCTCGGATTTTAGGGAAAAATATCACAAATATACAAATATACATTAAATATACAAATATTACAATAGTCCATGCAAATCAATGAAATTTAGAAAAAGCAGAACTAAAAGGGTGGAAAGCGTACATAAATATTGAAAACACTGAATTTTTAAAATGAATAGTTTTAGAGAGAAATTATCTGTGTAAAATGCGGGATTAAGTAAGATGGCAAAACTGGGGTAATGAACCTCAATCCAGGTTACTGAATTTATTTATTTTATTTTATTTTATTTTGTTTTATTGTGCTTCTCATTTTTCCTTCCCCTGGTCGGAAAAAAAAGAAAAAGATAGAGTTCTGAGTTACCATGAATGCAGCTTTCGTGCTGTTTTGAACGCCCCCCTTGATCTACAAAATGATTGGTCAGTTTTACTGAGCACTTCCTGTAAACATTGCATATCATTGGCTGATGTTCTTGACGCCTCGGATGCAGTAGTTCTATTCCGGTCGGCCTTTTCGCCGGTCGGCCTGTTGTCGGTAAAATGGCAGAGGTCAGCCAGAGGCTTGGGAGTGGAGCCTACCTACTGACAGCCCTCAGAGCCACCCTTGGTCGTCCGGCAGACATCGGAGTCAGTCCCGAAGGCCGCTTGATAAGCCTTACCTCCAGTCAGGTTAAAGAGGAATTAGTCCAAGATCAACGGAGAAACGAGCCACGGTTAAGAAGCAGAGTACTAAGACGCAGAGCAGATAAACTTTCCATAGTGAGGAAAGCAGAAAATCAGCAGGAAGATGTGACTTCACGTTGTGCCACTTCTTCGTCGTCCAGGTTTTTAAGATTTGCTGAAACCAGAGAGAGTCTACAATCTTATAAGATCTCCTTATACCTCTCTTCAGGACTCTTCATGGAGAAGCAAGCTTGCAGGATGTCACCCTGGACCAGAGTTGTTTCCATCCATCCTGACACCTTCAGGTACCTCCAGCAGCACAGGGCTTTCTGCACAGTGGTCTTCATTCTGGCAGAGCAGGTATCGGAGAGGTTGGGCAGTGGGCCGAGACTAGGACGTCTGAAACTTCATCCTGATATCTTGAAAGCATCAACAGCGACTAGAGGCTACAGCTGGAGGTCAGAGGAGACTTCACTGCTTCACAGAAGCAGGACGGCTTATTATGACATTCTCAAAGTCTCCCCTAGTGCCACGCAGACCCAAATCAAGACAGCATACTACAAACAATCCTTTATCCACCACCCAGACAAGAACCCGGGGAATCAGGAGGCCACCCAGCTCTTTTCTGAGATCAGTGAGGCTTACACTGTGCTCGGTAACATCAGCCTGAGGAGGAAGTACGACCGGGGCATTTTGAACCAGTCTGATGTCCAAAGTGCAGGGAGACCTTCCTCCAAAGAAACCAAGAGTAAATCCACAGGCTCCCAGCAGCAGCAGAAAACCAGGAAGTTCTCCCAGACTGGTGGAAAGCCCATGTTTGATTTTGATGCCTTTTATCAGGCTCATTATGGGGAGCAGCTGCAGAGAGAGAGGGAAATTAGGGCCAGGAAGCAGCAGATGGAGAAGATGCAGCAGCAGAAGCAGAGCCGGTGGAGGGAGCAGAAAATGATGGAGCTGGCTTTGACAGTGGTGTTAGCCATGGCAGGGCTGATTTTTGTCAGTCTTAGCAAGCCCTGAAATTGAAGCAGCCAGAAAAAGGTCTTCTTGGGCTCCATGTTATGTTTCTCAGGGGGTAAGATGGAGGTGGCAGGGGTGGGGGTAGGGGTGCTACCTCAGACTGTTTTACAAGTGTTGCACAGTTTCTGAAAGTTGAAATTAATGATTGTAGTTTCTCATTCAAGAACACAATCTGCTTCCAGTGTTTAAGTGGTTTAAAGCAACAATTAAATTTTCATCTAGAAAACTTTTTTATTTCGTAGGATCTAAAAAAAAGTTAATTGTCACACTTGCCTGCCTTGAAATGAATAACAAGATCAAATTCCAGTTAATTTTAAGTGGAAATGGAAAACCACATCTTAGAATGGGGAATTATGAAAAGGTAGCATTTCCAGTGTTGTTGTCATTCTAAGAATGGTTTCAATATGACAGTTTCACTACAAACCACTTAAATTTTGCGTCAGTAATCATAATTCAAGCAGATGCAAAATAGTGCTTTATAAACTATTCTATTCATCATTTCTATGGGAAATGTTAAATATGAGGCCAAACTCCCTTTGGCAGCTTGAACTGTTACTTTTCCATCCCAGTAAGGCACGGGGATGCAATAATGAAACTTTTCATGCTGAAAAAGTTGTTCACCTTTCCTTTTACACTGGACCTTTAATACAGGAAGTTAATTTTAGGTGTATAATTTGAATGTTTTTGTGTTAAGAAATGAATACGCCATAAAATCTTCCTGCAGGTGTTTAAAAATCTATATAAGTCAATGTACTGTACATACAGGGTTCCTCAATTTGATTGATGTTATCTATTTGGAAAATTGTGTATTTAATGGGAGGCCGCTTTTGAGGAAAAAAACAACAATAAAGCAGTTTTATTGAATTTCACCCCCTTTTTTTTAATTCCAAGTCCAAAGTTTTTATTCTGGAGTAATTGGTGTCCAAACCTTTCCATCATAGCAATCAAATACTTGCTTAAATAAAATGGCTAACAAGCTTTCTCTATGTCTCTACTAGGATTTTTGGCAACCATCTTCTATTATGATCTTTGTAGAAGGCTTTTTGTCTTCCTCACATCACAAATCCATGGCAAGACTTGGGTTTGGGTCTTTTATATTATTGTTTTCCTATCTGTCTAAACCACTTTGAATGTATGTCTCTGGCCATGCCCTGGACAGGAAGTCCAGTGCCATATAAATAATAATGATTATTATTATTATTATTATTATTATTATTATTATTATTATTATTATTATTATTATTTTCTTTTTTCAGCCACTGGCCCACACAATATTTCAAATATAGGTTCACCATCAAAGAAAATGGACTACATTAAGGTTTCTCAAGAAAAGCTTGACTTTGAGCAACATTGGCCTTCTAACACATCGTGTTTAGAAACATGTAGCTAAAATAAAGAGTATATTGATCATTTTGAACTGGTTTCAAAGTAAAATCTGTTTAGAGAAGTAAAAGACGACAAAGCATTTCAGCATTAAAAGACCTGCAGATTGTCATGGAGAAGGAGTGGTTCAAAATCCCAGTGAAGAACTGAAGGATAGTCGGCAAGTTTTAGATCCATTTAAATTATGTAATTGCAAATAAAAGCTTTGGCATTTGTAACAGAGGAAATATTCATTTCAGACACATTTTACCATAAAATGACAAAACCTATGACCTATTTATAAATCATTTTAAAAATAAGATGTGCCTTTTTTTTTTCTTCAACCACATAAGATTTTCTCCTCTGAGGGGCATCTGAAAACACAAAAATGATCTCTGAGTAGCTTTCAGAGGTCTGAAAAGCTCAGAGAGTTTTAATCCTGTGTGAGAGGATATGAATGTGTAGCATGAGGGTCTCAGCCTGCACAGGCCTGCTGCTCGTGTTGAGTCCATTTTATGTCTTGTTTAGACACAGAGAAAAATGCACAAAATTAGTTAGATCAGATTTTTTTAACCTTTAAACTGAATGGTCAATGCATGCTGATATATATTTAAAAATGATGATCTTTATATTTGGATCATGGCCCATCATGTAAGTTTATGAGGTGATAGTGTGTAACAGGTTGGTAAGATTGCATTAGGGATAATTTTGAAAGGCAAAATTTCTAATACAAACTGAAAGTGATGGTCACATTGTTCTGTTAATAGAAACTAAGGTTAGACAAGTTTTTTTTATCTACAGAGCAATAACCACATCATTTTAAACAGGTTGTGTGAGTAACTCTGCATGTTGACCTTTCTGTCTTTCATCAAGCTGAATGAGTTGTTAAATATAAAAACATGCAACAGCTTGTTCACATTTTATTCACAGAAATATAAAGTAGTATGTCAAGTACATCACTTTGTACAAAATTGCACAGACTCTTCAAAACTCAGTCAGACAACAGAAAGTTCAGCTGTAATGGAGTAAAGAAAATGAAAGGGAGACATAAGTGTTCTGTGATATGGGGGGTGGGTTTCTTTGCAACAGACAATTTCCACTGTGGATGTTTCATCAAGAAGAATTATTTGTACATAAGGAAGAGTCAATAGGAAAAAAGGTAATTTACAGCAGCTGAGCAATAATATGTTTAAAAAAATAGGATTAAAATTGGCACATGAACTGCTTCGTTCGCTCTTCCACAGAAATGACCTCTGAGGCCGAGTGGCCATGCTTGAAAATACAAGAGCTGGCTTCCTAATATGTTTATACCAACAAAGGGAAAGTGTTGCATATGTTTCATGTTTTTGGGTGTGTTTAACATGCTGTAAAACAAAGTTTTGACGTGTGGAAGTACGCTTCCCTGTCTCACAGAGAGGCAGTGATGATGGTGAATGAAGCCATTATCAGTGATGGCAGCAAACTTTCAAAGATGTTTGCAACAGAAAGGTCTTTTCTTTTCTGTGAGATCATTGCTTTATGACACCATTTAAATTCTGTCTTCATCATTTCGTGGACAATGTAATTGTGGATGCATCATTGTATTTATAATAGTACAGAGACATTTGAGCCTGGAAATGTTTTATAATGCTGCTTTGTGGAAAAAAATATTTTTTGTACTTAAACACATTTATACTGTCAAACACATTGTCCCTTACAATACACTTATGCTATGCATGTCCCCTTCGTTTAACGGTCCAGAAAGTAGGCTTTACTTATGTTATGAAGCACTGTTGCAGTTTGCACCCAGTCTAAAAACCCCCTACAGCAGCTTCCCCTTGCCGTAAGAGGTACCACAATAGTCTGAAAACCACTAAAGGTCAACTTCAGAGCCAGTGCTTTATTTGTCCATTCTGGATTACTGTCATTGAGAGAAAAAAAGTGACATTGAGGAAAAGGACCAATGCCATCAATAGATGTAAAGGGTTTTAAAGGAAATGAAAACAATGATGCAAATTTTCTCTAAAATGTCTGCTTGTTGCCTGGCAGCTAGTTTCAACCAATAGATTGTCAAGCAGAAAATACTTGGTTAAATATAGTTTTGAACTATTTGTGTACTAAATTCTTGAAATTTGACCTTTACTACTATATCACACTCTTTGAAACACATTAGACACCAAAATGGTTGTAATCGTGGTTTTAATCTTTATAAATGTGTTGCATTTAAAACCCATGTTTCCTTCTCATGTAATGAGAAGGAAGCATAAAACTGCATGAAATTGAAATGTTCAAAGTACAGCAGTATATGGGTAAACATACTTTTATTAACTTATGACAGAGCTATGCTAGCTATTTTGTTATGCTGTCAGTCTTTGTGATAAAATAAGTTAGCCAACTGCTGACATTGAAGCTTCATAGGTTGCTCATGTGAAAGTAGAAAAATGTTTCTCTCTTAGCTAGGAAACTAATGAGCATACTTATTTAAATACCTTACTTTTCCTTTATTGATTGATGATTTTTTCTTTCACATATTTTGTACATATGGGCATGAATACACATAGTACCAAATGTTTTTGGTGATAAAATAAGATTTTCTCTTAAGCAACAAGCAACAAGCAAAACAAAACAAAACAAAATAATAATAATAATAATAATAATAATAATAATAATAATAATAATAATAATAAAAAATGCTCAACACAAACTTTCCATCAAAGTAAAGCAACAATTTGAAATCTTTTTATTCAAGCATGGCCACCTGGTTGTCTTTGTTTCTCAAACTGTACCGATCCACTTCATGCCTACAAGATCACCTGCAGGCCAAATAAAACTGTACAATACCACCACCATTATAAAAACATGGCCCAAGTCCCTCCAGTGCTGGGTTTGGTATCAAAATAATGGTGTTTTGAAATCATTACTTCAAAGTAGTCTTTATTAACAGTATGTCTAATCTACATGTCATTAATATGATGTACATGAATACAGAACCATCACCAGACGGAGGGACCCAGAAAACCGTGTTTTAAAAACACTACTGTAGCACACACATCATCGGAAAAATATTTGAACTCTAATACACCACCACACATTTTAAGTAATAACCCAGTAGGGCAACAACATGGGAGCCACCTTGCCCTGCTCATACAAACAAATTTTAAACTTATTTGTAAAACAATATATGACATCTTGCATGTACATGATGCCATCAATAAAACTTTCAGGACCATTTCAGTATGTGGAGATATGCATGTCCAGTACATTTTGAGCAGAAACTGACTGTAGGGTAATCACCTGCATTTCATTTATATACTTTTGCTGGTGTCAGCATCATTGTTGCTAAGGACACCAGTCCATATAAGTCCAAGGTAACTGACAGGCACTAAGGCCCTTTACACTGTACATGTTTAAGAAAAACATCTCCAAACTAACACTAACCCATGTGATTGCTGTACTGATGTTAGTGTAAAGGAAAAACCCAGAACAGGGTTTTGTAGGGAAAACCCATAGGGACAGTGAGGATATCCGGGACAGATTCAAAGCAGCTTTAAAAACATTAACGGGATGTTCTTGGGAATTCTAAAGGAAGAGACTGTTTCTTCAGGGTCATTTCAAACTCTCAGTCCTCTGGCAGAGTGATGACACAGGCTCTGCTCCCAGGGAACTGTGGATAAGGCTGAGCAGGAAATGGTCAGAAGAGGTGAATTAAAGCCATGTGATTCCAATGATGATTTCCTCTTGCTTTCTCTGCCTACAGTTATGTTCACCATAGAACTTTGTACGTCTTAAACTCTGTTGTTTTGTTTGTTTTTTTTATCTGTAATGCCTTGAGTCTCAGTTTACTTGCATCTATGACATTTGGGTTTAAAAAAAAAAGAAGTTTTGGGGATTTTTTTTTTATTTTAGCAGGGACACACTGCTTGGCATCATCTCCCCTTACTTGTCAAATCGAAGAAACAAAAACAAACTGACAAATAGTTTTGTGATCCAGGGATTTGGACCATTTTCCTCATGCGCAGAGCACCCTGTCACTTTAAATTTCCTGCACCTCCTTTTGTCAGAAAGTAAATTACTCAACCCTGCTCTGGTTTGTTTAGTAAAAAGAGTACTGGTTTTCCACAGCTCGGGCCCTGCGAGTCCCATCAGCTTCATGATAATCCTCAGATGAACCACTAGAGGCCTCCAGCAGACGTTCAGAGCTGTTGCTTCGGCTCTGTAACCCTCCTCCTACTCCTCCTCCAGTACCTGGGTCACTTCGGGAGAGGGAAGGAAGGGCAGTGGGTGAAGAAGAGGTGCTTGATGAAAGCGGGGCATCAGAAGGAGATCCTGCAGGCGCTGTGATTCCAGGTGGTTGAAGAGCTGGCAGGGCTGACTCTGTCCTGCAGGCTGCATCCCTGGAAGGAGTGAGGGCTGGAGGCACGGTCACGTCTGCAGTAATTTGTGGAAAGAAAAAAGATCTATTTAAAGAGGATACATTAATAAAAATGGATTAATATGTGCTGCTGATAACTGCTTGTTGGTCTCCACTGGAGAGTTGCAAGTGAGAGTCCCTTTCATAGAGCAGCATGTAAACAGGCAGTGTGGGCCTCCTTTATTATCTTTTCTCTTGGTGGGCAATAACACCGACAGCACTGGGGCCAAAGACAAGCCTGACCAGTTTATCAATAAAGCCTTTTACACCCTGAATCAAACCTTCACTCTATGTGAATGTGAGTGAGTGCACGATCCAGCATTTGTGAGAACAGAGGGCCTCTTTGTGGCCACCAGGGTGGGATGGAGTTAGAGTTTCGGCCTGAATGCAAAACTCCAATAGTATAATCGCTCCCTCACTTTCTTGCACAGGGGCGCATTTATGCTATGCCAGGATAGAGCAGGACCAGAGCAGTGGTAGTATACTGGACAGGGGGAAGGTCAGTGAGTTTTAGCTGTAGGTTCTCTAGCATTCACACCG
This sequence comes from Melanotaenia boesemani, assembly GCF_017639745.1. Taxonomy (NCBI): domain Eukaryota; kingdom Metazoa; phylum Chordata; class Actinopteri; order Atheriniformes; family Melanotaeniidae; genus Melanotaenia; species Melanotaenia boesemani. The sequence continues at coordinate 19,012,483 of NC_055690.1, forward strand.
TTAACTTCAAGATTCTACTATCTGAACAAATTTTTTTGGTAATTTAAGTAGTAACTGCTGAACTGACACTTTGCTCAATAAAACCATCTAAAAGTGACCCTTTGAGGCTTCTTTTAAAATCAGTAGCTGAATTAGGAAAACTATTACAAAATTGTGCCAAATCTACTGAACTGCTGAACTTGTTGCCCATTAAAAGAGTCCAAAGCACATACATGCATACAGTTCTTGTTATTCCAGCACATTTCTCTATCATGCACACAGCAGCAATGAGGCACTGGAGGACTGGAATAGACAGTGGACTGGAGTAGCTGTGGATCAAACCAGCAGTATTTGCAATGACTATTTTGTGTGAACTTTTAGAAAATAATTGCACTATGCCTTTTTATTTATTTAATGGAAATGACACCCCTGACACAAAAATCTCAGTGCTACAAATAACATCAACAAGGGGTCTGTTTTATTTAACTACCATCGTGAGACCTTTCTCAAAGTAGACATTTTAAAATGTCACAAAAGGAAAAGCAAGTTTTGTAAATAACCTAAAAAAAGAGAGCAAACTATTTAGTTTTAGCAGGTCTGGAGTACATTCTCCTATCAGCACATCTTGCTGGAGCTTAAATGAAACTGAGACATACTGTATTTGTTATATTTTGTTGCACCCATGTCTCTGCAGACAACACGTCACGTTGCCTGCTGTGGAAAAAGTTTATACCAGGGTGCTGAGACAAAAGCAGATGAATTAAACCCAACTGTTACCAATGTTTCAATTTATACCTACAGTATGTTTTTCTTACGGAGACAAATGTCACTTGTTTGCAGATTTCACAATCACCTTGCTGCCCAAGTTGCAGCTTCATTCTGCAACTTGGGCAGATTTCTAACCATTAAAAAATTATCTACAACACTTACTGTTATGCAAAAGAATTTTTTTTGATATATAATTATTAGCCTAAATACACAGTGTAGCCTTCAATGTGCTCTTCATATAAGACCATTTTTAAAATAATATGGAACTTTCTTTTTGTTTTCTATGTTACAACCAGATTAATGGAGAGGTGTATAACAATAATATGTTGAGTATATTTCACATCACTGAGTCTAAATTGTATGAGTTTTCTAGCACATATGACTTTAATTGAATATCAGTTTAATATCTATTTAGGATTTGAGATAACACAATACTGAAAAATAAGAAAAATGAACCATATATCACATGTTGTCTGGTAAAGGTGTACACTTGGAAAATCAAAACCTATAACCAGTTAAATTCAGCATTATGCTGTGTGTGAGCTGCTTTAAGTTTAGTGTTGAGTACCTGTAGAGGAGCTTCGATGCACCTGCACATAGGAGCGCAGTGTGATGTCAGCTGAGCCTCCAGATTCAAGAGGGATGGGGTGGGCGTGGAAGTGTCTCAACATGTCTGATACAGTGTGGAACCACAAGTGGTGGACATGGCACTGCCCGTTCTCATTAACTGACAAACGCAAATGCTGGAGGGAGAAGAAAAAGCAGAACAAGATAGAGGACATTAAAAAGGAGCAGAAATTGATTTAAATTGATCAAATAAAGGAGAAGGATATGGGAAAGAGAAAGAGAAACTGAGAGACAGCTTAGTATGACACAATGAACATCTAAATCCCACAGACCAAGACAGAGGTCAGAAAGTTATCTGAGAGGTGTCTTGCTGTGTGAGCAAAGCTACAGAATGCCATGGATGACACCAGAGGAAGAGGTGGCAGCTGACACTTCCTCAACACTGCCGACTGGCAGGATGTGATGTGCAGGGATCTTGTTACATAAGACATCATAGAGCGGTGATGTTGCTGCAGCTTTTCCAGGGAATGAACAACTTGGTTTGTTGTGAGCTAAAGTGGCTGTAGACCCAAGTTTAAAAAGATACACTAATTAATTAAGACAAAATTAAAAAAAATGTTTTTGTTGGTTTTTATTTAATTTGAAGAAAATTAAAAACTGAAAGCATTTTTCTTCCCTCTTATCAGCTCACCTTGGCTTTGCCCTGGAAGTTGAAGGTGAGAACATACTCGCCCGGACGCGTCTCGCTCTGACGAATCACAAAGAGTCCATGGCTCCTGGCTCCGCCTGCAAGCACCAGCTGAGCTGCTCGCACACGAGATAGTGTGCCATGAAACCATGGGTAACCCACCAAGCTGGCATCACCGTCTGGTTCTTTCCCTCCTTCGCCACCACCTGAGTAGTGTCACACATAAATCCTTATTTTAATTTTCTCCAACTGTAATTGTCTTGTGTTTATTATCATTTCTGTAAGCAATCCTGAGAGGTAAATGCATTTGTTTTTACCTGCAGAAGAGTTGGAGCTCTGGGCCTCTGGGGACTGAAGGAAGCGCTCTAAAGGCATGTGGGATGGGTGCTGGGTGAAAGGAGGTTCCCTGCAACGGACTGAGGGGGCGCCATAATGCTCTGCTGCTGCAGGACACGACCTCTCCGGAGCACGATAGACACCTAAACACGTTTTTATGTATCAACACGTGTCAGGATAAAGGTATGTAAACAATGTGACGTGCAGAAGAGAGTGGAGTCTTTGCTCACCCTCAGACAGCAGCTCACAGCTGCAAGAGGCCACTATGGAGCAGTCTTTGGAGATCTGACCATGAGGACATGACGCCAGCTCAATGTCATCACCGCTGTCACTATACACAGGCAGGAATGTTAGGGCAACCGCAAGAGCATATACACATGCAAACAAACGTCACAGTATCCTAATATGCTTGTCTATGCACATCCACAAACATGGACACAAATATTCTTTCTGTTTATGTCTTGGGTTGACAAACGTCCACTAATCCAAGAAACTGAGGAAGATTCTTAGTGGTTTGATTGCCTATGTTTGTGCTCAAGTAGTGTATCAAAAACTCCACTAATTGGATGATTAATGACTATATCTTTCCCTTCCTGTCCACTTTGGTTTACCCTGGGTCTATGCAGTCCTGGATGTCAGCAACCCATGAGTTTTTCTGCAGCGAGTCGATGGTTTCCAGGATGTATTCACCCCCGTTTTCCACCTGTGGAACAGCCAAACACTGCAGTCACAAACTGAGCTCTGTTCAGTGGATCCCACCAGGGTACAGAGCAGGGAAAATTCTGTTAACTTAGCAAAAACATCAGCTACATCATTTTCCAGCAAGCTGTTTTCAAGTTCTGAACTGTTTCGGTGTTTTTTATTTTTCCTGTTCTTCAGCTAACACTTGTGTAAAAATTGTTTGTGCAAAACATACCTTAAGAACAAAGGTGTTGTCCCTGTCAGGCATCTCTAGTGGCATGGTGGTCCTCACCTCCACAATGGCTGATAGAGGGATGCTCACTTTGGGCTTTGAGGACTATAACCAACACACAAATACACTCATAAAACATTGTATACTACACTTACTACATGTAAGTAATAACACATAAGACAGAATCTTGAAATGAAGACAGCGTTCGTGGTTGCCTTTTTATGTATGAATGCAATTCTGTTTGACAAACAGTTTAACTAAACTAAGTCTGTCCCTGTAGGTAAATAAGGAAAATACAACATTAATAAGCAAGCTTTTTAAACCCCTGAACTAGTTCAATAATTTAAGTGAAAGTTGTAATACTGACCCTTCTTCTTTAAAAGTGAGTGTAAATTAAAGTTAGATTAATCTTTCCATCTGATAAAGCAACAAAAAATTCCAAAGTCTGGGGCAGAAAAACGGTAATATTTTCTCAATAGGTCAAACTTAAAATAAAGATAAATAAAATCTGGCATGCCATGGTATGATTATTTGATTATCTCTAATATTTACCATTTCTTAATAAGCACAACTCCAGTTCCAAAAAAGACAGAAGTATGTGTAAAAGCCAATGTTTGTTATTTTCTCTATGTTCTACAACAAAATATTGGTTCATAAGATTTGTAAATCATTGTTTCCTGCTTCACTCATAATTTACACAGCAGCCAAACTTCAGGACAACTGTGGTACAAGAGAGCGTTTACCTTCATAAGACTTGAAAACCTGATGAGAAAAGGGAAATCTTGGTTTGAGCTTATCTAAGTTAGTATGACTTTACTTTCAGTGTGCTAAATAATAATGGAAAAGTTAGAGGATTCCTGTAATAGGAGGCATTAGAAATGAAAATAAATGTGCCACATGGTATTGCTGATCTGCTTGCTTTTGATTTTTAAACAATTTCTGCTCTAGAAGACAAATAATTGGGTCAATTTTGTTTCAATCTACTGGCACCAAAATCAGACTAGGCAATTATGAAGGGTCTACAGTCAAATTGCATCCTGTAGGAGGCAAGTACAGCACCTCTAAAAATAGAAAGCATATATCTGTGTACCAAAAAGTCCAATGTGAGGCTTTAAATTAGTGGTAAATGTTTAATTACTGAAATGCACCCAAGCTCTTAAGCTTCTCCTTCACACATGATAATTTAAGGCAAACATGCAGTTAAGCTTATTGGTTAAGCTTGGGGCGGCAGTTACCCTGAAATAAAAGTGAAATAAAATGGGGCCAGCTTTTAGAGTAGGGAAGAGTTAACAAAAGACTGCATGATCCACAGAAACCAGCCCACCGATCAGTTTTTGCACAGCCTCTCATTTCTCACTGCATCTCAGCAATTATTCCTGCTGACTGACAAATAAACTAAACAGGAAGAGTTTACAAGAGGGTGAACACAGAGAACAGACTGGCCCCAGTTGTGCCTCTGCAGAGTCGGATCCAGACGATAAACTTAACAGATTCAATGAGTGTGTTTGTGACGGTGAGCTGTGCATGTATGTGTGTGCTCATTTGTTTCTGTGCGTGTCAGGACAGGCACAGCAAGAAGGAGGCTGACTGAGTCTGGCAAAGGCTTATCAGCTCATCTGTCTGGAGTAACACTGTCCTCATCTTGATCTGCCTGTGCAGCTGGCTGCCATCCACGCCCACATTTTCTGTCTGTGGATCAGATGTCAAAAACCACTTCCTGTATTAAACCATTTGACCACTTCCGGTACCTCTCTAATGTTAAGTGGGAACAGTCTATTGAAAAGTGCAGTAGGGGCTTGTAGACATTGTTAAGTCTGAATTAAAAATATAAAAGCAACTTCAGTAATGGTGTCTGTTCATGTTTTACTTATGGCGTGTTATGGTGAATTTGATCGTGTTTGTAGTGTTTATATTCTTAGCAGACTAAATCTGAAGCCATGTTCCTGATCAACAAATGTCACCTTTTCACTCTTCACTCTGCTCCTGAAGGAAGGATTTAGGTGATCCATCATGTTAACCAACTTTTGAGCCTATCTAGCTCATATTTCTTACAGGATAAGGTTGAGGTTAGTCATCTCACGTCCTGAGATTTATGAAGGGATAACGGCTGAAAATGTCACAATAATTGTTGTGACAAAATTGGTAATGTGTTCATGCACATCTAGCTGATATTTAAAACATAAAAACAAACACTGAGGAACAATTTCCAATATACTGGATTTTCCACCACATTGAATTTCATGAAAAGGTTTAGAATTTTTCCCAATTATCACCCAAAGTAGCCCACATAACCTTCAAGCTAAATCTAAAAAAAAACAAAAAAAAAAACTTTTACATTTGATATTGTTGAAAGGATTAATTTGTTGTGGTGAACTGAATTTAGCAGTGAAGCTGCTGAAAAGGAAACTAGGTCATATCTCAGCAACACTTTAATCAAAACCAAACTAGATAGGTGGACACGCACCACACTTTAAGATGGCATTAAAAATCTTTGCAACATAATAAACAACACCAACCGTATGCTACGCCAATAAGCAGAACTGCAGACTGTTAAATAACAGTTGCTTTATAACAGTGATAGTATACTGTAGGAAAATAAAGATGAGGACACTTCATATAGCCATGTCACGTATTTCCAACCTACATGTCCACCATATTGGATTGTAATGACGGATTTAAACCTTTTTATTTCACAGATAAGGTGCTTTTTACAGTCTGCTCCAAAAATGACACATAAGACACACGCAAGAAAATATGTATATGATTTGTATCAATTTAACTTTGAATAAAGCCAGACACAAGTGAATATTTGTAAGACTCTTTAAGAGACACAGACTGATTTAATTCTGAATTGTTATGATAAAAGGATTTAAGACTTTCTTAAGTGTAGGATTAAAAACTAAAAAAGTATTTTCAGTAACCTAGAACAATAAACAAAGTTGAATATGAATATGATTGCTTTGTGGTATGCATGCATAATTTTGTTTTTTTGTTTTTTTTTTTTTACTTGTGTGCAGACTCAGAAGACAAGTATTAGCTTGTCAGCTCATGTCATGAGAGTTTAGCTTTTACAGTGAATTTAAGCTGGACTGTGAAAACTGTGGCAGTTTTCCAGACAAATTTCCTTTAACATTTTACTTTAAATCTGGTATTTACTGCCACATCAGATTACAACCACTGTGTTACTTCATGTTACTTTGGGTGGTGTGAACTGCAGAGTGGGTCATCTCAGGGCCTGCTGCTGTGTCATTACGCAGGCAGTTAGCTTGCTGCAGTGTGCTGTGTTTGCCCCATACAGCGACCGTCAGATTGATGACCCCTGACAGGGACAGAACCAAAGCCAGGAGCAGGCAAAAGTGAGATCTTTTGAGTCAGTTTCTCTCTCCAGCACTACTGACAGTGCACTGTTATTATTCGTAAGATGTCTATAAGATGGTGGTGATAGAATAACACAGTTTACAGAGCTGGGCTGTCGAGTTGCGTGTTTAATTAACCGGCATGCTGAAATCACCACTTTGAAGGCTTTCCTAACCTCAGCCTTATCCATGGCTCATATTAATTTTCCCATGAGTGGACATTAACAGAATGTAACAGATAAAAATGCTGAAGTGCAGTTATTAAATTTTACTTGTTCCTCCTATTGTTCTTACTGACTTGGGGAGGAATGAATGACTCACAAAACTATTTTGGTTCCTAGTTTCAGCGTCACATCAGCCAGTTTACCAAAGATGAGGAAGCAATCAATATATACACGAAACAGAAACTTTGAGATCTGCTTGCTTTATAGAAATCAATGAAACAGCTTCCTCTCTTTTCTCACAATTGGGTTTTCTCAACAAGTTTCCTCTTCTCCTTCTCACGCCTGCCTCCCACCTGTCCTCACCCCACTCCCTCTCTTTGCAGCCTTATCCACATTCCCACCAGCCTTGATCAAAGGACAGTGGCAGATTTACAAACACTCAGCTGCACAGCCTCATGGCCTACTTAAGGTCAGATGCAATGATCTGGAAATCCCATATAGACAAATGAGAAAGGTGAATGCATGCCCAAGAGTGTGTGGTTTGACCTGTATTTGGTACTCATTGTCAAAAGAACTGGAGCACAGGGCTGAATTTTAAGCTGAGATTCAGAAAAGTCTGCAACAACATTACTGATTTTTGCCTCTTTCGGTTAGATTTGTAAAACTGAAATGACTAAAACTGGGAAAAGTTGCTTATGATAACAATGACTGATTAAAAAGTTTATAAGTATCCCACATACAACTGGCAATATGGGACATGTTAGACAGCCAGTGATCATTCTGTACTTGAAGTTGTGTTGGCAGCAGAAAGAAAATTGAAATGCCTAAGACTTTGAATAAGGCCAAATTATAATGGCTACACAACTGTGTCACTGCATCTCTGCAACTGCAACTCATGTGCAATGTTCCTGGTCTGCAGTGGTCAAGAGCTACAAAAGTAGTCCACAGAGGGAAACCAGTGAAAATGTAACATGATAGCTTAGCTTCACAGGTTGTCTGATCCTACAAAAGAGGCACTTTTGCTTTAATTGCTGAAAAGTTACTGCTGGTTCTGATAATAAGGCATCAACACAGATAGCATAAAACCGTTTGTTGTGTATGGGCTGCATAGCTGCACACTGGTTGGGATGCCCAAATTAACCTATGCCGCCAATAGGCACATTAGCATCAGATCTGGACCAAGAATCAATGAAAGAAGATGGCCTGTGGATGGTTCGAGCCTGTGTGGATCAAATAGAAGGGAAAGACATGGCATAAGGGTGAAGCAGGGGAAGAAGGCAGTCTAGTAAGGGCAGTGAAGCTGTGGACAATGCACTGCTGGGAAACCTTGGGTCTTGCCTGGATTTTAGATTTATAAGTAGACCCCTATAGTATTTTCTGATGGCAAATTTTTATTTTAGCAGCTGGTTGCAGCTCCTAAAACTGATCACGAATTTACTTGACTTAAATGCTGTTGCTATAAAATCTGATAAACTAACTTATTCACTATAAAGTAGTACTCAACATATTATTGGATTATCACCCTAATCTGTGTATATACTTGTGTTTAAATGTCTAACAAGTCCAAGAGTGTTTATATACCTTGGGTGGCACATAGAACTCCAACAGGAACTTCTCCCCTCCTTCTTCCCTCTTCGTCTTCCTCAGGAGGAGGCGGCACTTTTGCCACTGTGCAGCACCCATACAGTTTGTGTCATCGGCCACCATGTATCTCAGCGCTCCCTCCCTCTGGATTTCCAGGAGCTCTGCCTTGTGGCCCTGCGAACCCCTGGGAAGCCGCAGCTTTTGAGACCACTTCTCTCCCCCTGCAGCCTCCCCTCCTCCTCCTCCGTTTGCTCTCCTGGTCCCAGAGGGTGTGTCAGGCTCAGGAGAAGCCCGTCTGTGCCACATCTCTTTGACCCCGTCCACCACACACAGGCTCATGTTCCTCAGGGAAAAGCCTTTTTTGAAGCGAGCCTTTGGGTGACTGACTGAAACGTCCTCCGAGCTGCGAGACTGTCCCAGAGCAGACACTTTGTGGGTCGTTTGGGGGCCTCTGGAGGCAGTAGTGCCACTGCCTCTTCCATCTATCCCTCCCCCACCACTGTCCATGCTGTCCAGAGATTCACTTGAAGCCCCAGCGTCCTTGCGCCTCTGGTAGAGATCCTGACCGTAGGACAGTGGGCAACCTTGGATTCCCAGGAAGGGAACAATACTATATTTGGGTGCTGAGTTGGACCCCTCCTCCCCTGGTGAGGATGCTTGGTTCTCTTTTGCCTGGGTTAGCGCAGCAGAGAAGCACTCCAGGAAGTGGTGGGCAAAGTGCTGTGAAAAGCTGGCATCAGCACCAGGCGAGTCGTAGCAGGGGTTCTCTGACAGAAAACGCTGGAACTTGTCAGCGAAGTCTACAGCAGAGGCTCGAGCATGAAGCTCACAAAACTCTCGCCAGTCTGGAAGTGGGCACGAGGAAGAGAGCTCCGGGCTACCAGGCACTACCGCTCCGTTCATCACTGGGCCATGCCAACCCACAGAGGAGAGGCTGTAGAAGATAAGAGAAGAATAGCATTAGTGTGGATGCAATAGAAGGACTGTAGTAGTGTATATTTGTGTAGCTCCTGGCCTTGGGTCACACATAGAACAGCTGTGGAACAGCCTGCATGTGTGATGGTGTAAAAATGAAAGACGTGTGAATGAAGCAGACTGTGAACCAGCTTGTGTGTCATTATTATATTTGCATCTTAATATGAAAAATAAAGTATTTTCTTTATTTCTGTCATGTTGATCCACGACATGTGTAGCTTTAAAAGATAGTACTTTCTCTTTCTTTTAATATTAAAATCACCTCCAGTCATGACATTTTCATTTGCAATTTGAAACTGTAACAGGATCTCAGACAGTGAAGTTGTGAATCCAGGTCCCTCTCTCCATGAAAAATATGACTCCAGAATAATCTGAATGTTGTCTAATTATATCAGTTTAATTCAGTTTAATTTGTCATTTATTAAGTTAATTGTTTATTTTTCTCAATATAATTCTCAGAGGTAAAAAAAAAAGAAAGAAATCAAACAAAACAAGGCTGTCTTCAGCTATATTTTTTTAGATTATCCAGCATTTTTAAAATTTTCTTAAATATACTAAAGCCAAAATTTGGGAATCGGACTATTGAAAATCTACTTTTTTTATAATATCAAGAGTGTCCTGATTCAGTTTTATGACTCAGTGGACAAAAAGCACAAACAACACTATTTCGCTGTGGTGGAAATTTCTTCACTGTAATGAATCGCCTCAAGAAGATGAGCAGCATGGGATGTAGGTTTGAAATCAGATAAAAACAGATTAAATGCAACAACAAATCAGAAGGAAATGATCCAGAACACTTCGCCTGCATCATTAGATAAATTCTGACATGCACACAGACTTAATTATCTGCTTGTGTGCAGTATGATAATTAAGAATGTAACAGAGAAATGTCCATGTTCCTCCTCTTTATGTCACTTTAATCTCACATTACTGTTTTTCAAAATATTTTTTATCATTATAAGAATACAATCCATCCTCTGCTTCTTGGCATGTGTATTTGTGTGATTCAGCTTCCTCTGTGTTAGGCCCCAGCTCTGCCAAGACACATAAAATCACTATTAAAGCAGTGGATCTAACACAGTCATAACTAGAAGCACTCAGTGAGCGCAGACCTCCGTCAAGCCATAGGGTCACTGAGAAAAACCCCAAAAGACCCAACTCCCTACGCAGTACCTCCAATACTTCTAACCTTCTGGATCACCAAATCCAGAATATCAACATGATTCTGGCCAAACAATGTCAGATTATGACATCTACCATGATGTCATCTTGACTTTTTCTTCTTTTTTTTTTTTGCCAATGATTTTGGGAATTGTCTGATGAGTTAGAAGTTGTAATAGCAAACGATCCCTATCTACCAACAGTAAAGAATCCTTTAAAAGAATTCCTGGATCCAGATGGTGCTCACCCCCAAAATGTAATCACCTGTTCCTTACTCTTTTATTCCTGAAAATTTTATAAGAATCCATCTGTAACTTTTTGAGTTATGTTGCTAACAGACAGAAAATCCCAATGCAGCATAACAAAACATATAAAAAAAATAATAAAAGAAGCAGAACAATGAATGCTTAATAAGCTTTGGCTATGCTCCAACAAATGAATGAGGAAGACTCAGATGGGGGAGAAATGATCAGCTCCTCCTACTACAATAGGAACAAGTTTAGACATCCTGACAAGATGCAGAGGAGGTATTCATCTTGAGCTGCAACTAGAAGACGGCCTATTGCGGTGTTTTATAATGTTTTGGACATGCATGTCCATTCATGGAGTCCTCTACTGGAGCTGCAACGATGCCAGAATGACCCGATATGCGTTGAGCTGTTAGCATGGGTTCAATAAATCAATATCAGCTGACATCCAGTGCTCTGTTTTGTTACGTTAGCATTATATCATACTAATATAAAAACTTTTTTTAAATTATTTAATTTTAAACATATGTTAGCCCAGAGTAAACCCACATGCTAAATAAAAAAAATAAGATTCAAAGTACACCCTCAAAATCTAATGACTTGTTTCCTCAATATTTCATCAAAATACATCCATTACTTTTTGAGTTATGTTGCTAACAGGCAGACAGATAAATGTAAACCAATGAAAACACAACCTCCATCTTGGTGAGGTAGTCATCATAATAACAGTCTGTCAGTAGCAACATCCAATGTTTTAACAGCATCGGTGAATAGTGCCAAAATGTAAGGCAAATGTTGGTATGATTATTTGTGCAAATCATTCAGATAAGTAGATGTCATGTGAGGAGGCAGCTAGGCAATGCATACTGTGTTGTCAGCTCTCCCTAAGCTGTTCAAATTACCTATTCATTAACAAAGTAATAATTAAAAATTCAAATTAACATTGCATCTTGCAAATTTTGCAAACATTGGCCCTGTAGACTTTCATCTAAGCCGCTTTATTGCGGTATTCAAGTGTATAAATGTGGGCTGTCTGTTCATAAAGGATTAACCCAAAATAAAGCCCAGCCTCAATTGGAATGAAGCCTGACACTCATGTTTAACTACAAACTAATAACTTTTTTTTCTTCTCTCATAGATCTGACATAAACTAAAATCTGGATCAGTGAGGGAATATGAGAGTCAGCTCTTTGAGAAAACATTTGTGTAGCTCTTGGATGCTGAGATCTGGTGTCAGTATTTCAGAGGAATACTGTGATGGTTAGAGACACTCAAAGGGGAAGGAAAGGGTGGGATTAAAGAATTGGAAAAAAAAGAAACAACAGCAAAGGAAATGTTTTTCTTATCTGCATAGATGTGCCCAAGGAATCATAAGTTCATACACTGTGAGAACTTTATTTTTCTTCCTCTAGATACAAGCAAAGTTTAAAAGTTTGTGAACACTGAGTTTCCTGTGTTTCTGTATAAATGCAGAACACATACAGCATCACCAGATTTTGACAAAAGCTCTACAAGGAGATGAAAGAAAACCAATAAAAAAACAAAACATTATGCTCATTTATTTATTTGATTTTAAAATTAAAATAGAGTCAACATGATATTGACGATGTATACTGAGGATCTCAGAAAAAAAGAGGTCGATGCTCCTCAGGCTATATATACCTGAACAGGTTGATTCTTAATCAATCCAAATTCACACAGATAGAGTACAAAATGAACTGACTGGATTGCAAATATCCTCAGGCATGGTCAACCAACAAGTGGTGTGATTATCTATGTGCTCACAAAGGATCACAATGACAGCTTCGCAGCAACTCAAAGCCTCTCTCAGACTGGCTTTTGTTAATGTTTATTCAGGAGTGGTGGCATCATGGTTTGGACCTACTTGGATGCCTCTAGGCCAGGATGGCCTGCAAGTATTGGGATAATACAGCAGCCTAATAATACATAATACATAATACATTTTGATGTTGAAAATTTGAGGCTGATTCATTTTAATTAAAAAAATAAAAATAAAATAAAATAAAAAACCCAGTATATGTTTTAAGATGGCCAAGTCAAAGCCTGAATAGAAATGTTGTGAAAGAACCCGTAGCAACTGGTCAGTATGAGCAAAACAACCAATATCCCACAAGGTAAAAAATTTTAAAGATTCATCAAGCTGACAATCTGGTAATTCTGGCAAACACCAGATGTGTTACCATAAACAGTGGGGCCCCCAAAAAACGTGGTAAAAGATTGGTATGAAAAAAATGTTTCACCATGGGGTTGTTGTTCGCTTTGGAGCAGCCCACCTGAGTTTGGGGTTATTGTGTCCCACAAAAGACTTCTTACAGGGTAATGGAAGTAGGTGTTGTCAGCTGTTGGATTGGACAATAGCTCCAACAATGACAAAATCAGAAGACAGCCAGAAATAATCAAGTCAGGGCAAGTAAGAATAACAAAACGTGGCACAATATAGCATTGTGGTGCTTCTTTGTTCTAAACAATTTTTTTTTTATAGGGATGCACAAGTTCGCACAAGTAATCGGTACAGTCAGATGGAAATTGCCAGGGCTGGATTTTGTTTTCAGTGTGACCTTGAAGAAAACAGATTTTTAAGTTCCAGCAAAGTATAAAATAGGTGGTTACTGGCTCCCAAATGAACCTGTTTTGGTTTCTTAAACTTATAGTTTTAATTAGCTAGATTGTGAAGAAAATTGAATAAGCTACACTGTGATGTTGTAGACCAGCCTTTCCCAAACTTACTTAAGATAATTTCAGGGGATCATCAGATCATTGTTTAAAAAAAAATCTGGGATTCTTATTAGTGCTGTCAAAATTAACATGTTAATGCCTGGAGATTAGCCTGTAAAATAAAAGCATTTTTGGGAACCACTGTTGTAGATTGTGGCTGCAAATTGCAACCATTGGCCCTTAAAAGGGAATACTTTCATAACCTGTCATCAGGTGATGCAATCCCTTCCTAATTTACGCAGACAGAGACATAATTACTAGAAAATGGCACTGAGTTGTTAAATGTTTTGGAACAAAAGTAACATTCCTTTTTTACTCATTCATAAACCCATCACTTCATTCATTAAAACATCTATGCATCTATTCATTTCAAGCCACACAGAATTTGTAAGCTGAACTGCTAATCACTAAGTGTTGTTGTAATAATTACCCCCCACCCTGTGTGAGTGAATGTGTGTTTGAGTGTGTCACTGTGCTGCTTTTGCTGGCAAGGAAGTCAATACCCATTCAGCTATTTAAAAACCTGCACTCGGCCAACTTTCCACCCATTCAGCAGAAAAACAACAACACACAATGAGGTGCATATCTAAATCTCCTGCCCTTCCGCAAAGATGAGGATGTGCCTCGCTCAAGGATATTGAACTGCATCCCACACACTCACATAAACACACACATTTAGTCAGCATGAAACTCAAGACATGAGGGAAGTGGACGACATCATGGTTTTCTGAGGCTTACCAGACTATTAAAAAGGCACACCGGGATTTAATGTTGAAATAATGAAAAAAGGCAGAAAAGAGAAGAACACAAATGTTGAGGAAAAGAGGAAGAGCGTTTGTCATACAGTGGTGGAAAGTACTGTAAAAAAAGGGGTTATTTTAAGTGCTTGAGTACATGGACCTTTTTATTTTACATCAGGTAGCAGATTTGGTCACAGCATGAAAAACATAGGTGTAATGAAGGACATTAAAGACAACAAAATTCCTTTAAAACCCTAAATATCCTTGAAAGTGACCCCGCAAACACAACATCAGGTCATTATTAATAGACCTGGGTATTTCCTGCCATGTCTACTATATAAAGAAAAAAAAGTTCTACTAACAATCATACAAGGAATCTAAGAGCCTAATCCATTAAAAAGAAACCTCAGCAAATGACTTAAGTGTACATTTGAAAATTTAGAATTGTGTCCTTTATCAGTTTTGAAAATCAGCAGCTTAGTCCGTAAAATTTAAACCTGACTGACTGCATGATACTACTGTTTATGTCCCCGCTTTGGATGGCTCTTTGGATGGTAAGATCTGACTCTTAAGCTCCTACAGCACCACCATTCTTTCCTCAGTTACCAACTTGGTCTGCCTGCTGTTTAATGCTGTCAGCTATTCAGTGCTATGAAAAATAAGTAAATAAATAAAGATGTAAGCTGCAGAACTAAAGCAGAGTTAAAAGCTCCCATAAAACATTTTTAAAGCATAAATTTCTGCACGTTCATCACAACAAGCATGTTTTGATATTGACAAATTGTTATATTACGTTACATAAACATATAATTATATACTGTTATATTATATTTGAGTAATTTTTTACATTGTTGTAGTAGCACTTTTAGTTAAGAACTTAGACTACTTTTTCCATCAGTGAAGTGGGGGCATGTTTTGGCTCCACAGGCCAGCTGCTAAAACAATCAGAGTGTGTGGAGGTGGAAGAGACAAGGGGACCATAAAGAAAAGGAGAAAGCACCATGTAGATTCTCACATTGCCACGACTCCCCTCAGACTTCTTTTCAGCTCTGATGGGCTAGAAACCAAGAGAGAGAGAGAAAAAAGACAAAACAGAGTCATATGGAATATGAAAGTGTTCACCTCCATCCATCAGGCCTCAGAAGCCCTTTCCTTCCTGTATCCCTTGCCTATCTGTTGTAAATATCTACCACTACTGTCCCTCCTCCTCCTGCTGGTTCCTCACCCAGGGGAGCAGGGCAGATATCTCTGTCAGATGGCTGGGAGTTCTGTCTGTAACAGTAAACTGACTGGGGAGGAGAGGAAAGAGACATTACTGTGGAGGGTAAAGCAATCAACTACAGCCTGCAAAACGCATTGTACAAGATCCTTTCATTGCATGTACCTTACAGAGTCCTCACAGGACTGAATTGCACAGAGAATGGAATTACATATGCATCATAAATACTGTTCTGTTGTGGGTAGTAATACAGATCTACTGAGGAGATGATACTGTAGCCACACATAACAGATGCATATAGATTTGTATTTTTAAAGCTCTGTGCTCTATCAGAGACCAGCACTATGAATGCATCTGAAGAGACTCCTATATACTACATGCTGCGAGCAGCCTCGTGCCTGCAGCACACCCTCTGTGATTGGCTGAGGAGGATGATTGGTGATGTTGTGCTCCCACCCCGGGGAGTTTGGGCCTAGTCATGTTTTCTAAGATTAGCCTGCTCCACAGCATACAACTAGGAGTACACTCAGTACAGTACAGCAATGCACATACACAACACCTTTATCACTATGTGAACATATTAATCAGATTTTCTTATACAGAACAACACTTGTGGCAGATCTCATAGTAAAAAGTACCTTAAGTATGTTGGTCCTCAGTGCAAATGTCTACTTGTGCTCTCACTATGTTCAACTACATGAGGCATGATGTTTTTGTTTGCCTGAGACATCTTGCTACATGATAATGTAAATGTTTCAAACTGTTGATTAGGTTGTTTTTGATGAGTAGCTTCTCATTTCTTAAACAACCATGTCAGAAGACGCATCCTGTGGTTGTGGAAAAGATGGTAATAGGAGGGGAATGGTTTCAATTTGCTAGGGAACATAAAAACTGGACTCTGGATCAATGGAAGAATGGAAGATGGTCATGTGGTCTGTTGAGTCCAGATTTACCCTTTTCCAGAGTGATGGGCATATCAGAGTAAGAAGATAGGAGGATGAAGTGATGTAGCCATCACGTCTAGTACCTACATTACAAACCTATGGGGGCAGTGCTATGATCTGGGGTTGCTGCAGTTGGTCAGGTATAGGTTCAGCAACATTATGTATCCACAGAATGATATCAATAGACTACCTGAATACACTAAATGACCAGGTTATTCTATTTTCCCCGATGGCACGACCATATTCCAAGATGACAATGTCAGGATTCATTGGGCTCAAATTGGAAAAGTATGGTTCAGGGGAAATGAGACATCATTGTTACACTTGGATTGGTCACCACAGAGTCAAGACCTTGTAATGATGAAGGGGTTTGTAATGACAAACCTCTTCAGAATCTTTTTGGGTTGTGCTGGAGAAGGCTTTGTGATGCAGTCTGACTCTAAATCATCTCTATAAGATCTTGAAGAAAACTTAATGCAACTCTGGAGAGAAATAAATCTTGTGACATTACAGAAGCGTATCGAAATGATGACACATCATATGAATGCCGTAATCAAAGCTAAAGGCGGCCCAATAAAATATTGGAGTGTGGGAATTTTTTTTGAATGGGGAAGGTACATAGTTAGGTTTAGATGTAACAGAATACATGTTTGGGTTAAGGCTTTCATGCCTTATTCTTCATTGATCCCTAGTACTGTAATAGACACACCCTTACACAAATGCATATGCATATATATATAATTATAATAATTTGTTGCTTTACTTAGTTTTATATGTGGGAAGTTGGACTCATAGTTGGATCAAACAAGCACTCTGAAGAAATCATTATGAACTTTAAAGACTCCCTTCTTTTCAAAGAACATTTTTGGGCCCTGTTCTTTTTTTTTTGTCCATGTTTTTTTTGTCCATGTCTTATGCTATTTGTTTATATGCTAGACGACATATCTTTAAAAATCATCATTAAGACATATCATTAACAAAATCCAGAGTTAACTTTAGTTTCACCTGAGCTTTTTCACCTTAAAACTGCAATGTTCCAACATCTGTCTTTCACCTATTATCCCTCCGTCTTCCTCTGACGCAGTAATATTGTTGAGCTGCCGTTGTTTTAATAATTCAAAGGATACACCTTCTATGTATATACTACCAAAAAGGCAATACCAGTCTGTACTGATATGCTAGTTAGCCATGTCCTAATCAACACATTCTAGCATAAAACAGACATTTGGGGTCAACGTGCACTGGGTGATACAGATGCAGGTCAATCAAAAATGCCTTTCTTAGAGCTTGATCCAATACACGGGTTGGGCTATCACCATGGTTTATTACACACACACAAAAAAAGATGTATATAGTTAACCTGTATATTCTACCTTTTTAAATATTTTTACTTAGAGGTTTAAATTTTATTTCTGATAGAATGGATATCATCTGTTGTTTTGAATGAAAGATGCATGCTTTTTTGTACAACTGGGGTAATTATGTTTACATTTTTCAAATAAAACTTGAACTTGTGTATTACACTGGATCATAGTGGTAATATAGCATATGCTTCCTTTAAATATGTAATCCATAAATTTGTAAAATAAAAAACAGTAAAACTAAAGTTGAGACCGACTTCAGAACCAATATATGAAACAGAGATGTAGATAGAATAAGCAGGGTGTATTTTAAGTTTTATTTTTGAGTTGAGGGAGGATGGAAATAAAAAAATAAATAAATTTAAAAAAAAAACATTGATTGAGGAGGGAAGTTACACTTAGAAAAACAGTCTCACTTAAGGAGTCAAAATACAGACATCCAGGTGTGTGGGTGTGTATGTGAAAAAAAAGACAGGAACTTCAGCTTTAACACTGAATAAAAAGATGTGATGATGGATGGGGAAGAAAAAGCAAAGGAGACACAGACACAAGATAAAGCTCTCAGGATGGAGAGATTGGAGATAGAGAGGCATGATGAGGGCGGGGGATCAGACGTTGTATCAGGAGAAAAAGCAGAAAAAGGGTCAGCAGTGATAGACTCCCATCTTGACCTACTTTTAGATCTGTTGACTTCAGAGCAGCCAGTTAGTAACCTTTAACCCAAGCACTGATAACCTCGTCTTTCCTTAATGAACCTAAATGTTGTCTGGGAGGGCTTTTCTATCAGTGCCAACATGACACAGGACCACCAGAGACAGGAGGAATTAAAGCACACAGGCAGAGATTATAAGAACTATATGGCTCTGATTCAGACGCTTATTCACCAGGTTGCATACAGGTAGTGTATGTGTGTGTATGTGTGTGCACAGTAAGTGGAAACGGACAGATTCTACCTGCGATAAGAATCTAGACATGATGAGAAGATGTAGAATTCCTGAGCACCAAATCATCAAAGTCCTCACCAGATTACCTGTGGAGGTTTTCCAACCATGTCTAATAAATCAGGTAGCAGGACCTCATCACACAGATACTAAACACATTGATTAACGTGTCCTCTACAGGCAGGCTGTCCTCTCTTACGCTTTCCCTCATGCTTCCTCTGGCAGACACTGATAATGTAAATGTTGAGCGAGCTCAGGCATCCATATGGCAGCGGGCGATAAAGGACGGAGCGCGTGGGAGATGCACATTGCGCCACTGACTTCCATTTCCTGTCTCTCACCCACAAGGTCTAACTAATTCCACAGATGACCATGGGCCTCTCACAGAAACATGCACAGAGGGAAAAGGACTGTACAACCTGTGTGAAAGATGCATGTGTGTTAGTTACTGAATATATGTTTTTAATTTGCCTTATGTAAAAATGCAGCTCACATGTCACTAAGAGGATGCCAGTATGTGTTGATTCAGCTGAGAAAGACACATTTTGTGATCATGTTGCTTCAAGTCAAAGCAAAAAAGATCTTTGTTTCATATCAAATTATCCATTTGGGGGTTTCCATTTGTTTTCAGTTTGTTGTTTATTTTTTTTTGTTGTTTGTTTTGTGCATGCAGGGTTACAATGTCTCAATAAAATCCTCCAGAAGAAACTGCTATTGAAATCTGTCATTCAGATATCAGACATTTAACTAACATGTTAAAATTGGCAGGAACTGTTCAGCAATGGGGCTCAATACAAAAAGAGCACATAAGAGATGCAGAGTCTTTCAAAAGTATACTGTACTAGATATTCCATTATCTACAGTATATGATATCTTCTGAGGATTTAGAAAATCCAGAGGCATCTCTAAACACAAAGGGACATTACTGAAAATTAATATTGGATGCCTTTGATGTTTTAGCCCCCCTGGTGATTATTGAAATCCCTTTATGAACTCAGGAACACTTCCACACTTCATACTGTGTGAACATGGTCCACTGCGCCTACAAATGCAGGTAAAGCTCGGTCACATGAAGAAATAACTATATATAAAAAAGCAATAATCCACAAATGTCCTTCCTGGGCCAAAGTTAATTTTATATGGACTTAAAAAAAAATCTGTGGTCAGAGGATTTACAAATTGACTTTTTTTTGTAATCAAGACCATGCAATGTCCTGTGGACTAAAGAGGAGATAAACAATCTGACTTGTTATCAGTGCTCAGGTCAAAAGTTTGCATCTCTGATTGTACAGGGGTACATTAGTACCTTTAAAACTGGAAGCTTACACAACTGGAAAAGCACTATCAATACTGAAAGGTATATACAGGTTTTAGAGTAATAAATGCTGCCATACATGACCTTTTTTAGGGAAGGCCTTGCGTATTTCAGCAAGATTACGCAAAACCATATACTGCATCCAGTCCAGACCTTTCTGCAAGTGAAAACACAAAATACAACAAAGACCCAGCAACTGGTCTCCTCATTTCCAGCCGTTTATGGACTGAAGAGAGAAGGCTAAACAGGGGTAAATAAGGCATCCTTTTTTTATTTTTCTTTCAACTCCGGTTGCCAAATTAATGAGGAGCTAATATTTCTCATGATATAGTTGATTATTTTTAAAATTAGCTAACCATTGCATTCACAATCACTTTTTTTGGCATTGGTGTTGTAAATAAGGCCTGCCTAGCCTCTGGTTTGGCCTGAACTAAGAATAAAAAGCTATCTCACACAGCTGACCAATCAGAACAGACTGGAAACATAATATGGCCTTTATGCCATTACAAACCAACTTAAAAACAAATAGACAAGCCTGGAAAAAGAACATAATAAGAATATTAACAATAAAAAACATGTTGGGTCTGACAGCAGCTTAAAGTTTCTAAGATCTGAGCAGGTGCTGTATAACATATTAACAGCTGCAAACACAAAAGCTTGATCATCTATTTTTGTACCCATATCTCTAAACATCTCAGAGCATCTGGTCGGTTGACCTCTGTGCTCTAAGAGGGGATGATGATGCAAGAGTATTTCTAAATAAGCCATACCATTTTAACTAAAAATAAATAATACACATTGTGTGGTTCTTTTATTCAGCCCCTGCTGGATGTGTAGACCAACATGAGTGCTACTGCATCACTTACGAAAGACAGATCAAAGAATTGTGAAACTGTGTTTTTCGAAAGATGCAAAGGACAAACGGGTCATGGGATATATTAAAGTTAAAGACCTCCACATTTAGCACATTACTGTAAAGCTGACGTATCACATTGCTTGGCTGTATTTTTGTAAAATGTTACCACAAATTGATGCTGTGTCACAACAAAATAATACAATATTTCAATATTTCAAAATTACGTACTTGGTTTAGAAGAGATCAGCTTGAATTGCTCCATGTGTTAAGCACATGATTCTAGCTATTTCACAACACAATTACAACATGATATTAAAACTGCAGTAAATCCTAATTACAGTGATGTAAAAGTATATAACATGCTGTTTGTAACAATGTGTTAGACTGAATATGCAAGTGGATTATTATTTGGTACAAAGCTAAGGTCAAATCTGGAAAGTTTAATTTTTTGTGATTTTTTTTTTTTTTTTTAACCTTTGTTCTTCTTTTCAGTCAAACTTATAACCTTCATGTCTAGTGTAGTCTGTAAAAAGACACATATGGAGACTCTATAGCAGGCCTATTACAGGCCTACTGCAGGCCCAGAGAGCCCATTTAAAGCCAGCAGTGAATCGTTGTGAAGGCTGCGTACTGGACTTCATGAATGGGAATCAGCAGCTTCTTGCTCAATGGCTGGCAGATCTGGGTTCAGAAAACAGGCGATGAATGGAGCCTGCTCGTGCGCGCGTGTGTGTGTGTGTGTGTGGCTGTGTGTGTGTGTGTGTGGAGTCACGAATCGGTACACTAATTTTGGATCCTTTTGAGAGGGCCTTTACGTCAAATTTGATCCCATCGGGCCCCCGAAACGTCCTGTAAATGACCACACTTTGTTCCTTCAAGTCACTTAAATGGATCATCGGAGAAGCCCCTTTCCACATTGCAACCCCCACCTCTGAAATGTGAAAAGCCTAATCAGGACTCTCTTCGTTTTCTACACCTAATTCGATCATCAAACCACCGCACTTGCTCTCTACCATCACAAGCCGACTCTTAACGCAGAGGATGACCGTGAGAATGAAGCAGGTCTAACACCAGAGCACATCAGCCTCCACTCCGCCTCGTCAACCCCAGTTGGTCTGTTATTGTTTTGACAAATCGCGATACAAAGCTTTTCACATCGCAGCAGCAGCACAAGAGAAGGCTCTGAACACCAGCGTCAGGATGCTCCAAACGCACTGAACATAAGAACATGAAAACGCAGCAGCAGCGGCTGCACCGACCGGCAGCACTCACCTCAACACAGGACTGGTTTCATCATGCTTCTCAGACGATCCTGGTTCTGCTGTGAGGATGCTCACTTTTCAATACCGATCATGGCTGGTTACTCCCCACCGGGTTCAGCTGCTGGTCTACTGTCCTGTTTATAAGAGCTCGCAGCCGGTCAGCTCTCCCTCCATCTCTGCTCGACGCACCGAACCACTGCTGCTAAGACACTGTGGGCTCAGCCGCTCCACAGACCTCTATAAACCAATGAGAGGGCAACTTCCGGAGAATACCTCCACAATAAAGCTGAGGACACAAAACAAGTTTGTCTTCAGTCAGCTGCTGTTGGAAGGGACTTAAAGTAACATTAAACTTAATTCCAGATCCTAATAGACACCCCAAAAGTGCCATGTTTATGTGACGTTAGTGAGGTTTTGGCATGTTTATAGATATAAATAGTTCCTTACAAATAAGTAAGATATGTGCTGTCAGTATTAATAGCCAATATATTAAAATTCACAAGTAAATCCAAATATGAATCGATACACTATATAGTACGATACAATACAAGTACTGCTATGGCATAACATATTAAGAGGATTAAGAGTTTATTGTATAGTTATGGACTGAAGTGTAAGTGTGTGTGTGTGTGTGTGTGTGTGTGTGTGTGTGTGTGTGTGTGTGTGTGTGTGTGTGTGTGTGTGTGTGTGTGTGTGTGTGTGTTGTTATGTATATGGGTTTAAGATCAGCATTCTAATGACCTGAGAGAAGAAGCTCTTCCTCATCTTCTCTGTGTTGGCCATGCAGGCACTTGTCAGACGGCAGCTACTGAAATAGACTGACAGGTCAGGAAACAGACTGTTGCTGGGGTGGTAAATGTCCTTGATGACTTGCCTGGCCCTGGTCATGGAACTGAAGAGGAAACGTGTTACAGAGTATCATGGTCTGTGCATAATGGTTCTTATTGCAATGCCAAGGTGTTTTCAAGAAAGAGGGGATGTTCCATTGTGTGATAACCTGAAAGTAATTTAGTTGTTTCCAATACTGACACAAATAAAACGATCTGCACACAAAAAACAGGAAAAAGTAACTCACTGAAGATTCAGATACAATGTGTTCAGTGTTGTTTAAATTTCAATCAGCACATCTCAGATAAAAAGAAAAATAAATAAAATTTTTGGCCGCTGGTAAAATGCAATAACCAGGAAGTGGTTGAGTTAAGTGATTGGAAGTTGTTTATGATTATTATGTTGTGGAGGAGTTTACTTTCTCAAAGGAAGATAAAGCTTAAAGTAGCTTTAAGTTACCAACTGTCATTTTCCAGCCAAAGTTTTGGTTCAACTTAAATTGCATAATTGTGTCATGAGTGAGAGTCTCAGTTATGCTATGTCTGTTTTTGTAGATTATAATTGTGTCTGCAGGAATCCAGATCGGTGTGGTCTAACACTGACTTAAAGATACATTTTTTACAACGCTTGAAGAAAAACGTGGTAACGCTACTCATTTATAGTACTGGGCAGTTTAAGTATTGCACTGCTTTGCAGCTTGTACAATAAAGAGCCAAAATGGCCTCTCATGTTTGTGTTAATTCTGTTTAACCAAAAGTTGGATGTGTGTGTGACACAGAAAATATGCCTTTACTATGTCTACTATGTTTGATCATCCTAAACAGAACAGCCGTCATCTTTAACTGGCTACTTTTGTGACTTAGATTTTTGTAAAGTCAAATATGGGTTGTTATGTGTTTGGTTGATAAATTCTTGGATCAATTGACTCATTCAGTCTCTCTTAAACAGTGGTCTGCAACGTTTATTAACAAAAGATCCATTTTTATCACCAAATAATCATCCTTTAGAACCACACAACCTTTATGAATCTTAAAATAACGTACAATAAACAAAACTGTTAACATATTATTGCATCTTATGTGTCATGATGAAAGAAAATGTCATCAGAGTTCATATATCTACACAAAATCCCAATCTCTATGTTTCTGAACTGTTTTACGTTTGTTGTTTTAGGTCCTGGTATATATGCCTTGAATTTTAATGGATTATTCTTTCATGCATTCTCCATTTGTGAATGGCTGTCAAAATCTTATAATTTCCTGAGTTGCTACAAAACCTGCAGCATTAGTTGAGTTTGGGGACTTGAACCACGTCTTTTAAGTGTGTAGGCACAGCACAGACTTCCACAGAAGTTCTGAAATGGAAAATTTTCTTTTGTCTCATTTCCAGTTTAGTACTTTTAAGCAAGTGCTGCGTCTTTGCCCTGGAGATGTCTTTCAAAGTTTCATTATTTGATGTTTGCTCATTTTTTCTGCAGAATTTAAGCATATGCATTAGTCAATATTATTGGCAGTTAACATAAATAAATCTGCCCATGGGGAATTACAATCTATCTATACCCCTCTCATGCCATTTTAATTATTCAGTCCCACTCGATCTTGGCTTGAAAAAATGAATTCCTCAAGTGTCACAAAAAATATGCTGACTAAAAAATAAAACACCAAGACACGGTAAGAAAAATGTGTGCCTTCGAAGCTAATATAATAAAAAGAAACATACTCAACTGTTGTAATGCTACACACCTGGCTGTGCTCTTAAAGCCACAGTACACAATTACCAGGGTAAAAGAACTAGCTCCTCCTTTAAGTTACATATTTATCTCAGCTAACTCAAATTAAACTTGAATGTCCAGTGCAAATACTTTTAATTTATGGTTCAACATAATACGGATTAAAATTAAAGACATTCTCTTGAAAATAGTGAAAAACCAAGGAGAACAATATTAAAATTTATTTGCCTCATACATGTGTGCCTGTGTTTTGCAGGAAAGAATAAAATAAAAATAAATACATGAACCATTAAAAAGGGACATTTAACCATGTCTTCACAACAAATGCACACACATCCAAAGGCATTTGCAGTGCTTTTGAAAACACAAATATGGTTCAGTCCAGCAGCAGATGCACTGACCGGCTGGTTAGAATATGCAAATAAATAGCAACAACAGCAACTGACAAAACAATACAGCCTTCCTCATGCGTCTCAGTCCAAAACAGGAGGTAAGATCCGGAGCATTGATTTCTGTATACTTTCAGCTGGACTCATACACTTTAATCCAAAAAGCCAACAACATGAAGACAGACAGATAAAGAGAAGTCACACCCGCAAATACTGCTGCTCTGATGATAAAATGCACTGATGGCAGCAAACACCAAACAGGACAAATAAATAATGTGGAAATCCAGCTGCAATTTGAGATCAAGTGCCAGCAATTTGTTCTCATTAAGCCAAAAACAAGAAAGGTTTTTTAATGAACCAATGAAAACATTACTTTAACAATACACTGAGAGTACAACTTATCTATATGGATTTAGGAATCCAGTTGGTAATTGGCTGAATTGTCCAAAATATTAAAATAAAGAATGAAATTACATTTTCCAGCCCACACAAGATGCTCTTCCATCACTCAGCTCAAAGTGACATAAACTGGGATCACATCAGCAACATTTACAACCAAAACCTCTTTTTACTGTTTTATTTATTTATTTAGTTTGCCTAAATTATATCTTCTTCTTTATGGTAAATCCCTCTGATATTCATCTCATGGCCAAAAGGTTAATATTATTGGTATAACAACTACATGGATGTTAATTGGCCAGTTCTGACTTCTTGCATGGTTTATTGATGCTTACCTCTTAGGAAGTGGCACAGAGAGCTTAGCCTCATTATAATCCTCTCTGCTCTGAGAGGATTGAGTCTGTGGGGTTAAAGGCTAAAATAATAACCTGATAATAAACTGGCCAGACTACAGACAGGTGGTGTTGGGGGGGGGGCAGGGTGAGCTCCTCCAGAAGGTCAGTATTTAGTTTTTCCTCTTAAACAAGCAATGTTGTAATCTTGTTTTCATACTCTATTCTCAACTGTTAAGCACCTTTGAGTGATCCATGTAATGATTAGCAACAGACAATTAAATAAATGAAGTTGCCAGTTTTAGGCACTTTGTCTGCACTGACCTGAAGGAAACAGCTCAGACTCCCAAACCTTAAGGACACAAAATTAGATCATCCTCAGACCAGCAATCTTGAGTCTAGCAAGGAGCACACAGAGGGATCGATTGTACCTGAGTCTACAAAAATACAGGTATTCACAATAGCTCTAGCTTAATATCTTCTCTACTCTCCTGGTAACTTGTTGGAAACTTTTAAACAATACATAAAGTTCTCAAGGCCTCACACTGGCTAATACTGTGTGTATATTTCACCAGTAAAACATCCTTCTAGTATCAACTTACTTATTTACAAAGTATACTCACACAAAGTGAACAATAATGAATAATAGTTTAATAATAATAATTGAGGGAAGATGAGCCTCCTTCGATCTTTTTATTTGCAGTGATCACTGTGATGTTAATAACAAGAGAAACATTTAAGCCTTTTCTTCTTCATTCAAAGCCAGAACCCAGCGAGAGGCAGCTTAATGAAACAAAACAAGTTCTGGGCTGAGTGAAGGTGCTCTCATTGTCTCCCTCCAGAGACCCTCGCCTCTTATTGATCCTTAAACACTTCCTGCCAGAAGGACAAATCGAAGCGAGCCCTGTGGGGACAGTGGCCGCTTAAACCTCATGCTCATCCACAGATCCCTCCCTGTCTCTCCCACATCACATCTGTTTCAGTCCCATCCTTTTCATGTCTCAATTCACTGCTCTGTACAAATTACCAGCTTATCACATTTTCCTTCTTAATTCCTCTCTTTTGCCACAAAGGTCAGTTTTCCACTTTGCGCTCACACACAGTACAGTTTGAGGCAGAGGAGCCTTAACATACCCCTGCACAAAACAACACGGCCTCTTCAGTGAGCCTCATTGATTAGGTTCAGATACTGCATATACCATATTTAGACTTGAGAGGGGTTAGGTGAGGCTGGGAGAGAGATGGACATCAAAGGAAAAAAAAATGATGTTTTAAGTTGATTTCCTGTGAAAGCATCTAAAGCGGTTGAGATGGACATTGGCCTCTTGGGGGTGTTTGAGGATCAATGTGCCAGCAGGTTTTAATAAGCAACTGCTCCTCACTGTCTCCTAACCAAAAAAACACAGCACTGAGGTATACAGAGAACATCTTGCCTTAAAGAAGTTTTTCAACTTTGGATAGATGCAATAGAGGTACTGATGCTGCAACCTTAAGCTCGCCTGCCATAGACAGACACACAAAACATGCGGAAGCTCAAGATTAAACTAAATAATTGTGAAAAATGCATCTTGCTGGAGTTAATATCTCTGTGATAGTCATGTAGGAGAGTCCATAGATAAAGCACTTTATAGGGATGTAGGCCCAAAGCAGAGCTGCTATAAAATACTACAGAGATGGCAGATGTGTGTGGTTTGAGACATCAGTGAATCAATGAAAAACAAGCATCAGTCCAGGAGGGCCAGTTTAATTAATGCATTGAAAGGCTTATCAGATCTGAGAACACTGCCGAGTGGTTTTGGTGCTTAGATGCTGGATAGAACTCATGTGAAGACGTCATGGTGGCAACATTTTTTATTTTTTTCTGCTGCTTTAAAGTTTAGTGAAATGAAATTAAATAAAATGAGATGGAAAATGTTGTAGAAGAGTTTTGTTTTGTCTTTTATGCAGAAATGGGGTCATCGTTACCACAGACTAACACTATTTACTACCACTTCACTAATACCCACAGCATTATTTATTAAAGGGACTTATGACAGCCTGGTCCAGCTATGCCACAGTCTCCTACTAGTAGTGAACGATAAATGAATGAATAAATAAATTATTTAAAAAATAAATTGCAGTCATTTCACAATGGTTATAAATGGACACAAAATTAGATCATCCTGGTTTGGTGTGACTACACCAGGCTGCATAGTGCTGACTGCAGGTGACGGGATTGACTCAAATGAGTTATAGACTCAAATCAGTTTTATAGCGAATAGTAAAAACAAACTTGGTAGACTTGGTAAAAACAAAAATTGTTGGACGATAACAAACACATTGCCACAATAGACAGAAATATAAAAAACGGTTTCCAAAAATTCTTTTTAAGTAGATACTGTGTGATTGCTATTTAATGTCTATAATAATGGTCATGTCAGTTGTCCTGGGGCAGATGCAACAAATTATTTATGTGATCAGTGATGTGAGTAATTTGGCATTTCCCCTTTTGTTTTTTGCACCACAACTCTTTAAAAACACAGTATAAGGCAGTAATAACATTTTTAAAAAAAACAGAGGAAGTTTGCCGTTTCCATCAGATATTTCTGATGTGCAACTTCAAAATATGCTTTAAAGAGCATGAAGACAACTAAATAAAGAAGATGCATGAATTGCCCACAAAAAGGTGTCTATTTTTCAAGTGTTTCTTGAAACTCTTAAATCCTCCAGCTCTGCCCACATCCAGTTTGACAGGTTAAAATTGAGGTTTGGAGGCAGGGTAATGTGTTAGTGAGCTTTGCTTCCCCAGTAAAACATATACAATTTGCATGTAGGCAGAGCTGGTTGTTCCCACTCCACCTTCCAAGAATGACTGTGACTAAAAGCCTCCTGCTCCTCCATCAACATCCAGCTGAACTAATTAGGTTTCGTGAGCAGGGTTAAGGGGTAATGGGTGTGGCTACAAATTGGATAGTCCAACTGAACTATCCTGCAGGTCACAGAAAGAGGTGATTCCTGGTTACCAGACATAACGTAATGTTTTATTGGAGTTCATTTCTGTTTAACACAAGCCCTGCTTCTCCTGTATGTGTGTCATTAGGCTTAGTTAGATATCATCACACAGTTAAAAGTGTTAGTCTGACTCACACAAACTTTCACCTGCAGCAGCTTTCATGAGGTGCCAAGAAATTTGCAGCGCTGATCCTACGACAACCTGCTGGTGAGATGCTGGTGTGTGTGTGTGTTTTCTATGTCACCCTGTACCTGTGTTTGCCTCTCTCCTGCTGAGCTGGTCGGAGGTGAGGCACGATATGTATGGTGATGTCATCCTTGCCACGCTGGGGGTTAGCCCAAGATAGAACAATAAATCACACCATCAATGACACTGTAAACAACACAAGGAAAGAAAGCAAATCAGTTAGTCCCATGCTGCACAGATGACTGAAATAACCTGCATTATACAGC
The DNA here is from genome assembly GCF_017639745.1 of Melanotaenia boesemani. Lineage (NCBI taxonomy): Eukaryota > Metazoa > Chordata > Actinopteri > Atheriniformes > Melanotaeniidae > Melanotaenia > Melanotaenia boesemani. Next base: position 19,041,717 of record NC_055690.1, read on the forward strand.
AGGAAGTATGACTAACAATATTGATTTATTAGTTTCTTACAATATCAGGATAACAACAGTTATATAATCTAACTAATAATGACTGACTGTTGCAACTTTCATCCTTTCAGTGAAATCTGCAGCAAAATCCCGTATTAAAATCAATCCTCTCTGATGTTTAAGAACTAAAAAGGTGTTCTTCTCATCATCTCATGATAGTCTGTATCCTCTTTTCTATAAGCAAAACTTTGACAGACTTTTTTTTTCTTTGTTTGACCACAGGACTAAATGCAAAAAAATTATTTAGGCCAGTTTAGATGATCTTTCATAGCTGAGGTCTGTAGTGAGGATATAGGGTTAGTTTTATTAATAATGACTCTTCATCGAAGGTCACATTTGTGCAGAGCCATGCACCAACACTCAGGCTGCTCAATCTTCCTGGAGTTATTTTTCTGTGTAACATCCAGACTTTAGTCTTTCAAGCAAACCTATGACTCAGTTCTCTCACAAAATAATTTTCCTCTTCTTCTGCTTTGTGATCATTAATTATTTTTCTCTTCATGGTACTGGGCAGCTGCTTAGAGGACCCCATAGATGCTGATTATTGAGACAAGGTTTGAGGGCTGAGACTAATTTTAAAGCCTTTAAAATTTACTTGATTGTCTTTTCCGGTCAATAATGTTGAATGAGCAGTGGCTCTAACAAGATTAATTGAAAAATGATCAGAGAGCTCAAATCTCGTGGGTGACCTTTGCTTGACACTGGATATGTGAAATATATAATCACGGAATGAAATATCTTAAAATATGCCGAGTGGTAAACACTATTACCATTAGCTGTGAGTACACTCTTTTGAGGATAGAAAAATGACAATTACACACTATTTTTACACAGAATAAGGAAATATTTTTCTGGCAGGTTTTGTATTAACGAAATGACATATTGAAAAGAAGAAAAACAAAGGAAAAGAAATAAAACTGAGTAACTGTCCAAACATAGTATATGTAAAACTAATGGCCAATCGTTTATAATCAACTGTTATATTATTAGTAAAAGCCAAGTAGATAAACAACATTAAGAAAGGTTTGTGTGCATAAGGAGGGTTTAGACTTCAGAGAGCCAAATAGAACATCTGGGTTCATTTTGACTGAATCTGAATCTGAATTATTATGATCTTCTAGCACTTGTCATCACTTTCCTGAGATGAGCTGAGAGGAGGGAGAATGAAGAGGAGACTTTAGATGTGGTGGCACACAGACAAGAGAGACCTGCTCCTTCCAACTGGCTGATGTGTGATCACGTGGCCGAGTGACTCAACCAGCTGGTGTCAGAGCAAATCAGAGCGCAGTGGAGCATTCAGCATGGAACCACCTGACAGGGGAGGCTTGTTTCCATAGCAACAGCAGTGATGGGGGGGGGGGTGTAAAGCAGGGAGGGTGGTAAAACGACTTCAGACAGAGACCTTTATGAAAGGGATTAATAAAAGCTGAAATGTTACATGTTTGTTGTTTTATCTTTTCTTTTAAAAATATGTGACAACTCTCCAACACATATGTACAAACTAACACCAGCCTCAGTCTTTCAGACGCATACACTCCCACACACTTTGTATCCATGCAACAGTCCTCAGTAGTTTATGGTCTGAGCTACTTAGTGACACAAAGGAAGAAAATCCTGAATGGTGTGAGTTCAATGAAAGCACTGAATGAGATTTTCACAGCTGCAGAGGAGTGAATGAAGATGATGCTTCTGAATGGAAGGGACGTCTGGGAGGAGAAAAATCTTACCTGCCTGACTGAGGCATGATTCATACACAGTGTTTACATAATTTGTCTCCCACCAGGACTCATGCAGCCATGGAGGCTCCACTGAAAATGTTGCATTCATTAACAACACAATGTATGATAATTTAAAGCTGATGTATGATGTGCAAGATGTGAAAGTTCCACAGTATTTCACATTTTGTTAATAAGCTGTGTTTCTAAATATTAACATCTAAAACAGCACAATCAGTTAAAGGCAGAATCTGTAGGATTTCACGGCAATTCTTTCCAACACCAGGTGGCAGTAATAAAAAAAAGCACAACTCCGTCACCTCCACAAACCTCCACAGGGTGGCAGTAATGAGTAATACTCCTCACCCCTCCCACCCCCAATTCACACAGCAGCGCCACTTTCATCTCCACCGTCCACAAGACTTATTTAGGAGCTGAGATGGCATCCAGTTTTTCAACTCCAAGTGAACCAGTAAGTAACTGTTTAAATAAGTTCTGCCTCACGCTGAAAATTGTAATTTACTATGTTGTTTTGCGAAGTAGTACATGTTAAAATTGCAATGCAGTATTATGGAATAAACAATGCTAGTAAATGAGGCAAAGCTATGTGATTAGCTATCTAGTTGCTAGGTTAATTATAACGTTATAAATATGTTTGCAAATATTCAGCTAATATTAGACTGACTTAGACTAACAGACTGACACGATAACACGATGCAGAATTTGCAGGTTTGAATGTTGTTACAGATACGTCAGTCTGTGCACTTGTGTTTTCAGAGTGACGAGGACGATGTGTCACAAAGTTCGCAGCGTTTGAGCCGAGGCAGGTCCGGTGGACGGTCGAGAGGACGAGCAAGAGGGTTCAGGGTACGAGGCAGAGGCCGAGGAACACGAGCTGTAGCTTCCAGCGCTGAGCACTCGGATAGAGTTGAACAGTATCGCCGTGACCGTTTGGCTGCCACACAGGTAAAATGCAGGATGCAGCTTCATGTTCAATGGTTTGTCAGGCTATCACTGATAAAAAATATACTTAAAAAAAGTCCTTATTTTCACAAATATTGCAATAACTAATAATGCTACATATATTTCATGTATTATTTCTTGTTGCAACGTAAATGCGTTTTTATGTGTAATTTATGGATGTACTTACAGCACTTATTCTTAGTATTTGAACTTTTTGCTTTGACAGTCAAACCATTTCATCAGATACTATAGTAATATTTAAAACTCTATACAGAATAGGGAGACACAGGCCTTCACTAATAAATCAAATCTTTTACTTGGCTTTACACTTTGTTTTCCATTAATAAATAAAATTAGGCTCCACTTTTATAACTAATCTTTTTTTATACCTTGCAGAGACTTCTTGATGACATGACTGCTGAGTACCTAAGAAGGCTTGCATCACAGCTCGTCGTAAGGCAACCAGGCCTGATTTTTGATCTTCTATTGCAACAGAGCAATTCAAGCGTCTCAGAGGCAGCTGGAGTCCCAGGAATGCCCTGGTGTACTTGTGGGTTATGCAGGGAGATGCCAACCGACAGGGAGAGGATCTGCTGTGGTCAGACACCAGCTAATTGCATCAGCAAGCTACCACATTTTACCCAATATTGCCTTGATGAAGGATATCTTAGGATACATAGGCATTATCGAGAAGATGTGACAGCACTTGGCCATGCAACAGAGCCAGGTGATAACAGGCAGTACCGGTATGCCGCCTATAGGCATTTCATATAATGGAAGCACGGCTCCCTGGGAGCAGGAAATCGGCGTGTCATCCCCAGTTGTTGTGTGTGGGCTATTAGAGAAAAGTTTCCTGATCCACACAGACAGTACACTGGTTTTGTTCCTGGCATATGATTGTGTTTTTAGGTAAACTGCAAATTAATAACAAATCTGTGAAATTTTATAGATTGTACATAATTATTGTATAATTTCTGTTCACTTATAACTTTGTATTTTGTTTTTCATTTATGTACAGTTATATAACTTAATTTGGGATAGTTTGTTTGTATTTATACCTTTTTGATTAAAATATACTCAAATTTACATGTTTTACCTCGTTAATTCAGTCACGTAATAATATAATTAATTGTACAGTGAGATGTGACTGCAATGGAACAAGACAAATGTTTATTACAATTTAACTGCAAAAAATAGATAAATATAACTGATGTAACAGCAGCAATACACAGTATATACACAACAAACACCCCATAGACCAAAGGATGTGAAAGTTTGATTGCACAACAGATATTCAATCCTTCTTGACGATGTTTTATCTGTGGCAAACACCACTGACTGAATACACATTTTCACATTCACATTTTCTTTGTTCATTACAGTTATGGAATAATTATTAGATGCAGTAATGGGGTTGAGGGGGCAGATTTTGTGACCTAAGCATCAGATGTCTGCTTTTTGGAGACCTTGGCCATGACCTTCTGCTGTCACTGGAGCAGATCAGTCTAGTGTGAAGTTGCTGGGATGAGAATCATCTCCACATGTGAAAGCATGGTCCTCGGAGGGAAAAGGCTGGAATACTTCCTCTGGGTTGGCTGATGAGGTCCTGAATCAAGTGTGGGACTCCCAGTCTTGTTCATCAGAGAGGAGGAATGGAGCAGGATGTCGTCAGTATCTGCTATGATGTAGATTCTGCATCTGCAGACGGCTTTCTGCTCTGTGTTGGTCGTCATCGTAGGTCTGACAACATCCTTATACAGAGGGAGGATTGGTGTTGAATTCTGGACCTGATGAACAAAACAGTTTAACAAAGTTTAGCAAAGCAGTTTATCAGACGCACTGTGCCTCACATATTACATTTGAGTCTTTAGTTCCAAAAAGTTAACTGTAAATTCACAATTTAGTGTTGAAAAGATTTGGTGGGGGATTATTGTACTTTTATTTTTGTTGGTATGGTAGTGACAATTGCCACAAGTTGTCTAGTCAGATTAACAGGCCAAGGGTGTTTATCAAGAATATTTATTTACAAGTTTCCATCCGTGATTGACCCAGAAGTAATTAAGACAGCCGTGTTTGACACGGCAGTGATTTATTCCAAAGGGACGCACAGCACACATTAGAGTAAATGGACATGAAAGTGTCCCTAAAATGGTCCAGAGTACTCTCTTCTCATCAGCTTGAGAAAACTTAGGCACATAACAGGAGTGAGAGTGAAGAAGGATAGAGGACTGGGGGTGGGGGAGGTCTACCGTGATTGGCTATGTGGCTGCTGAGGTGTTGCCGAGGTAATTGTGGGGGATCGTAGGAGTTCAAAGATAAGGATATCAATGAGAGTGCCTTTGTGACAAGCCCGTGTAGTGCCGCTTGAATAGCTTGTGGCCACATCCAGGACGGGGAGTTTCTCTTTGCCACCTGGAAAGTTACCTGCACTGCTTTATCTATATGACTTTTTGGAGATCTGCAAGTTCTGAACAAGTTTTTGGTTGAATGTGACCTGACATATATCATCTGAAAGAAATTACATCAGTTTCTCTCTTCAATTTCTTTGGTTTTGCTATTAAAAATTATGCGTTGACAATTGTAAGATGTTTTGGGGTTTTTGCTTCAAACTACTGACAACATTTTGGCCAATTCACATTAAATAGATTTCTACAGTTTTTACTTATGGAAAATAAATGACAATAACAAGCAAGTGGCAACTTAACACTCATGCAAATTAAGATGCTGGCTTTCATTTTTAAATACCACAACATTTTAGTTTCAATTTGTGAAAAGTAAGGAATCAGCATTTGGTGCATAAGTAATGTTTAATTTCAACATTGGTGCGTTTGCTAATGTTTTCCACTGGTGTCTCCTATTGTTGGGTAAATTAATACCTCTTATGGCACAAATGTTGTCATTTACTTTGCCATGTGTATAACAAAGCAAAAAGATATATATAATTTCATGTAGCACATGCCCATGGCTGGTCTAAGCTGTATAATTCAGACATTGTAGGTAAAAGTAAAATGTTATTACCGAGACCCCTTTTCACTTGTGTTTGTACAAGTTCTTCAACGGATGGGGGAGGTACAGGCGGAAGTCGACCGAGCTTGCGTGGATCATCTGGCCTCAGTGTCCGTGTTCTTGGCATGCCTTTATCTGTTTCCAATCTACACTTCACCACCTCAGTCTGCAGCGCTTGAATGTAGCCATATGTTTTTGGTGTCTTCAATGCATAAACGCTATAGCGTTTATGCATTTTTTCTGAAAATCCGTGTGTACCTGTTACACAGAAAATATGCTGATTACTATTACTAAAATATTTCTTTCTTTATGAAAGAATTTTGGTTGATGTTTCCATCACAGACAATGTCAGTAATTGTGCTGCTTACATGTTGGAGCCGTCTGCTCTCTGTCTTGTTGGCCGACCAAGATGGAAGTTGTAGTCCAGGGCAGCCAGAATAACACGGGCTTCATAGACTGGAGGAGTGAAAGCAAAACGCTTGCTTGCATACATGAGGACATGGTTGTGAAAGCTCTCCAAGTCAGCTGTAGATCTATTGAAGTTAAAAAAAAAATATTAAAAAAGAGATACACACACATACATACAAAGTACTGAGATATTAAATTTTAAAACACAGAAACCTACCTAAAACGCAAGTACTTATGGATATCCTTCTCCTCCCGTCAGCTAGAAATGTAGGAGAAGTTAGACAACCAAAAAAATAAATAAAACAAATATATATATATATATATTTATATATACACACACACATATATTTATATATACACACACACACACATATATATATATATGTGTGTATATATATATATATATATATAGCACTTAGCAAGGGTGTGGTGTGATAACATGTTTGCAGCCTGGTGACCCCTAACACATTAGCTGCAAACTCTAATCTCTTCCATTTTAGGTCAACGTCTCCCTACATGCAATGATTCATCAGTATATGCCCAGTATTAATGGAGAAATTAATTTCACAAACAGATAGACAGGGGTGAAAACATCCTGGTAAATTCAAAATATATGAAGATGATATACATCTTGTGTTACACTTACTCATCTGTATCACTTGATCCAATGCTTGATATGGTGTCTGTGTGCCAAACACCTCTCTTCATTGGCGTTGATGTTTGAGGATCTTTTTCAAATCTTATAAAAAAAGGAAAAAAAAAAAAAAGAAACAGAAATGACTAAAATTGATTATCGTAGATAGAAAAAAATTGACATACTGCAGATAATAGTGCAAGTTAGCAGATGTCTCAATGTCAATTCCGTTTTGAAATAACTGAAAATGTGAACAACCAAGCAAGCAAATCTCATTTCTGCCATAAGTAGATGTGTGTGTCAAGACATGCAGTATGAATGTAGCTAAGACATACCTGCTGACCTCACGTGTGACGTTTCGCACTAAGCATTTAGGGAAGTGAGATACACAGACCAAACCAAACTTTACTCAGGATGTATCCAGAGAAGGAAAAGGATGTGTGTTCATACAGTGAAACAAAAAGTCTTTTAATCATAAAACACAGACACTGTGTTATGATCAAAACATTGACGGCATGTGATATATGCGCTCTGTCGCTCTAAGTTCCACCCTGATGCCACACGCACGATACGCGCACACACAGATGACCACACCTCCGTCAGCTGATAGAGAGCGCGTCGGAAAACACTTCAACCAGCCAAAACGTTTTTTACACTCTCCCAGGAATATTGAAACAGTAGCGGGCCATCAAGGAGCAGTTCCAGTGTTAGTAGAGAACACCATGTCCATCACGCGAAAGTGCACTGGCGGAATCTGCCGTCATTGTAATAATTTCTGAGTTGTATTACAGCTTAAAATAAATCCAGGTTTATTATTTGTGGGTTTTATTACATATATTCCAGACCTGCGTAGTGTTGGATGTATTCATGCTTTTATCAAACCGGTTAGCCACCGCTGAACTTCTGCCAGAGACCTGTTCCCGGCCAGTGCAGGTCACGTGACACAGACCGGGGACAGCAGCAGTACAAACATCTTATCCAGATTTTCTGCTTAATTTTTTTCTGACATATTGAAAAAATATTACATTAATGAAGAAAATAAATGGATAAAGTCCAACATATACCACGTTTTACAATCAGTTTGTTTCCTTGCTTCTGGTCTGTGTCGTTCTTCGCCATATGAGATGTCTAACGTGCGGGCTCTTAGACCCCCTCCCCCTCCCCGCTTCTCTTGGCTTTTTATCAATGTGTTTTTATACTCTGAGCTTGGGTAAGGAGGGAATAATAAAAAAATGAATATACAGACAGGCGCACACAATAAATTGTTGGTCCATGGTCGCACATTGTTACATGTCATCGTCTTTCTTCGTTGTAGGAGAACTAGCTTTGTAGTCATGACAACGCCTAACACGGCGGCTAATGGTCATATCACCGTTTGTCTACAAGTTGAGGGACAATATAACGTTTGTACTCACAGAACAATGTAACAGCAGGCTATACAACCGAGGAGGACCCATTAACCATAAAACTTAGCATCGCACCATTTAAATTACGACCTCTTGGTTACAGCTAACTGCTAACTGTGTGAAAGTTCATACTTACCGGTCAAGAAGCAACGTTGCCAACTCTGCATCAGACTTCAGTCCTTTGTTGTTACGAAGCTGTCTCCAGCGCGTGAAGGCGACGCCGATATTTATTCTAGTTTTCCCACGCTTCTTGTCATATAGCTTCTGTGACTCGTAGCGTACTTTTTTCTTCTTACCAGAAGCTAACTCTGGCGGTGATATTGGTCGCTTTGAAGTGGTTTCATCCATGCTTTATATCAAATAGACAAGCCAAGGTCGATTTGTCTAAACTTCTCTGGAAGCTCTGCTCTCACAAATTCACGTGATGATTGGTGAGGTAATTCAGTTGAAACGCTACCACAGTGCGAAGCTCAACCTCTCCTCCCCCTCTCTCAACTAGGAATCGCTTCTGAGCTGTAGATTCGAGCTGCTCTGCGATAAATTGTCTTATACTCACTCTACTGGTGGAAAAAAGGTACTACAACTTTTACGGACCGTAAAAAGTTGAAAAAGGACCAATAACTTTGTAATTTAATAAAATATCACATATGAAATGATGGCAAATGACATGTTTGTAAACTTTCTAACTATGGTATTTGTTATTTTTTACATGAATTTATATTGAAAATCCTACAGATTCTGCCTTTAATGTTAACTAAAATAAACTTAGACATGTTTCTTTCATTATCGATAACCGCACAGAATACAATCTCTTGTGTTGTTTTGTTTGTCTTGGATTTGCTTTAATTCTTAAGTTTCAAGTAGTTCAGAATATCTCACTAAAAGAAGAACAAAAAAGCAGATCAACAACTTGATAGAACCTCCACTATGTTTTACTGCTGATCTTTTCCTTATTAGCTTAATTTAGTTGCCTGTAAACAAACTAAGGCTCTGCAGTTCCAAAAAGCTCTACTTCTGAATGCTTTTGCAAATCTGAGCTTTGTCTTTATGCAATTTTCTTTAAATAGTTTTGTTCTTCTTTGCCTTCAGTCATGGAGATCTATATGGTTCAGTGTGGAACCTGTTACAAGATGAAACTGCTACTTCAAAATGTTCCAGATACACCCGAAACTCTTAACATGTCTTGTGTTCCTAAAGACATATTTACAAGTTATAACAACTGCTGAAACAGGGGCTCTTGATTGACTTGACATTTCAGGATAATTAAACATTTTGGAAATAGCACATCTGATACTCTCATATATAAATGATTCAACTGTTTGACAAAAAACATATATGAGTAGCGCTGCTTACAAAAAATGTACCAAGGTGGTACATTTTTAAGTTGGTAAAAATGGGATGCAGAGAATTTGGCTCTAACAGGGAATGGAGAAACACTGGCAATAACATTAGGCAATAACAAAAGGAAATACAGAGTAAGCTAAATAATTCATATCAATAATAAAACATAAATTTAGTGCTCTCTGCTGGACCCAAAATGGAAATAAAAAAAAAAGATTAAATAATCCAATATTGTCATAGTTTCAAAAGTCTCACTCACTGCAGAATATTTGCTCCTGACTGGAAGAGTCTACAAATAAACATGTCAACAAAAATTAAACACCTATGGATTGGTGTGTTGTCATTACAGAAAGTTTTCTGATCAAGGATCAGTCTGACCAAATGACCCAATGCCTGCAGTAAAAATAACATTAGGCCATTAGGTTCACTCAAGACCTTGGTTATTCCAGATGGAGGATAGAGATGATGATGATGAGCAGCTGGAGAAGCTGAGATAAGGGATGTAGAGGTGAGATGGGGATGGGAGGGGGGGTAAAATGTATTCATCTCAGTTTGGGGTTAAAGGTGAATGGTGCTTTGGAGGGCAGAATGAAGCTGTAATTGTGCTGAGATAGCTCAGTCTGCTCTGATTGATAAGCAAAATGGTGCTTAAGATGCAACAAAAAGTGGAGGAGGAAGTCGGCCAGTGTTAATGGCTGCAAGCTTTGGTGTTCTTTAAGAGGAGACCTCCCATGAATAATGCAATCTAATTCAGTCTTACTAAGAGGAGGGTTGCTTTAGGTGGAACGACTAAGGTCCAAATCCCCAATCAGGAGATTGCATGCTTCATGCAGACATGAGTGAGTTACCTCCTCTTTTTCCTTTAGGGTGGTCTGTTTAAGGGTGGCCAATATCAGCACACATTTATACCCCATCACTGTCAATTTGTGCAAAATACAGATCATATTTAAATATTACCATATGAAAGCACCAAAACTACTTTTCTTCAGTCTGTTTTCTGTGGTTGGACACACCCATGTATATATGAAGAAAAAAAAATACACTTAAGGATTTATTTATTCCTTCATTTCTCGAGCTACTTTGCTAGCATTCACGATCATGAATAAAAAAATGCAAGAAAGATTTTATGTCTGCACAAGAAAACACATTTTATCACATCAGGGGAGAGAACTATAGTAGCATGTTCACCAAACACGGTCATTTAAGAATAAACTTCCAGTTGTCAGTTCAGTCACCAAGTCTGTTTTCTGTCCAGCAGTTGCAGCCTGTGTTGAACTGGATATGACACAGACAGGAATGAACCGCAGACAGTCAAGCATGTAAACCAGAATAACAGACACTGACCTATCCTTTGCTCATGGCTTATTCGCATCCAGTCAGGAGAGATGGAATAAAAGTCTGCAGTCTGTACACATTCTGAACACATCCTGCTCCAAGTTTACAGTCGGAGGCTTTGAAAACATGCTTATTCTTCATAGATTTAGGAAAAGAAGGTTTTCTGGCACATCTTTCACCACAAAGCCAGAAAATTATGAATGCCAGTGCATTAAAATGTGCATTAAACTGATTAACAATCCTACCATGATTAAAAAAAAAACCCAGAAAGTTTAAAAACAAGGGATGACCAACTGGACCAAAACAGTGTTCTGCAGCCAGTTGACCTTGCAGCTTGAAAGACTTGACTGACCATTTAGTCCTTAAAATTTTGTGCTCTTTATTTTACCAGGAAGGTCCCATTCATACACAAGATCTCTTCTTCCAGGGGTCCTGACCAGGACTGCAACATAAAAACTTATATATATATAACATATGTTATGTAATACAAGGGGTTAGAAAGACTAGTTGAAGACATACAGGCTTATAAACCAAAGCCAGTAAACTACTGCATGTAAAATCCTAACTAGATTCCTTAAGTGTAGATTGAAAAAGACTCTTACAGTCGTGTAAAGAGGGGCGTCTATAAACTAACGGTAGAATCCCTGCACAGAAACATATTTACAACATATATTTAGATTAAAAAATAAGACCTAATAAAATTACATAACATTCCCACCAGGTAGGCGATTCACACAGGTCTCACAGTGAAGATGAAATGAAAACGTTACAAGATAAATTATTGCATAGCTTTTATTTAGAATAAATCTACAAAGTCAAAGAAGAAAGGAGTCAGCATGGAGCAAACATGAACAGAATGGTGAATATTAGGTACAGATTCAGTAACCATTAGGGCATTACTGCAGTGTCATGTTAGTAAGATACAGTAACAAGATGATCCCAGAGCCAACGACGATAATAATTCAATTCTGCTTCTGTTAATCACTTACCAATCCCCATAAGTCAACCCATGATAGACAAATTTCAAAAATGAGAGAAAACCATATCACTCTATTCACCCCATAACACGCTAAATAAATGTTTTTCACAGGGCACCATCCACTCCTACCTTTAGTACACCATCTTATTATTGATTTAATACCCAATTATTCTAAATTCCAGTTAACTTGTAACTTAAATTATATCAAGACAAGTATTATTGTCCCTTTATTTTAACCATTTAACCATTCATTTTCACTAAATCAACTCTAAACCAGCACACTTTATGAATATCATTAATCATTGCATTCTTCTAAGACCACAAGGTGCATCGAGCTATTGAGCTCTTAGTCTTTAATATTCACTACATCTTATTAATAAAGATCAAGAAACAAACAGGAAACCTGGTCAGGACTCGATTCAGTCAACAGCCCTAAACTGCCCACTAGTGGAGAAGTTAGCTAAAGCAAGAAAAGTGGAAGGAGAAACAGCATGAACTCCTCCGCAGGACACGCATGCTTGCGTCCACATTACTCTAAAGGTTTTGGTCGGTCTCATGGAAACGGTGGAGGTGGTCAGCGTACCTGGAAGGGACAAATAAATAAATACATAAATTAACATTAAGAAAGCCTGCTATGCTTAAGTTCTACACTCCACAACTGGTTCACTCACTTTTTAGCACAGAAAGCAGAGCAGTCTCTACCAATACTCTCACTCCAAGCAGTCTTGTACAGCACCTTAAAAAAAATAAGGTAACAGGTTAAAAGGTGAGTCCTGTTTCTCCAGAGCTCAGCGTCAGAATGTGTCAGAGGTCCCTTGCTTTGTTGACAGAAAACATACCAAGAAGACCAAACAATGCAGAAACAGGGTGTAGAAGAAGGCAATAGTTCTGGCCATCTTGTTGGAGAGAATCACACGTCCCTGAGAGACACACAAAAGAAAACATTGGGTTAGAGCTGCACCAAGTGCATAAAAAGTTTTGTGACTGTGAGATTGAGGCTTACCAGGCCAAGAGTTGCTTTATCCCAGGGACTGAGGCTCAAGTACCTGCGCTGACGCTCCTGAAGACACATTAAAAGAACATTTATGCAGCTTCTGGCAACAGGTGTGACTGTTGCATTTGAAATCTATATGTATTTAGAGTGTATTTAGGGTGCTTTTTTGGTCCCTCTAAATCAAAACAAACTGTTTGCTGGTCTGTTGGGTGTTGGTATCAATCATACTGGAGTGCATGCTAAACCAGTCTAAATGCTGCTGGAGCAAAATCAGTGTTGAATTGCAAACTCATCAGGGAGCTACCATCCTGCAACTTTTAGATGTGTCCCTTCTCTACATCACCTGAATAAACTGAATGGCTTCTCACCAGGCCTCTGCAGAGCTAAATGACATGAGGATGAGGGAAATCCGCCATTTGATTCAGATGTGGTGGACAAAGGATGCATCTAAAAGTTACAGGATAGTAGCTCACAAAAACTGGACTTGGGCACCTCTACTTTAAACCAAGTGGAACACACAAGGAGATTTTTTTTTATGTAAAATAAAAATAAAAAAAAAGGTCATGATTACAAACAAACATAAAAAACAAAACATATGCAACAGCTGCTACTTTAAACCGAGTTTTCACTTCAGTAATCATTGCTTCCTTGGCTTTTTATTTGTTTTGTTTTTAAAACGCAGGTAAAGTCTTAAAGGGGCTTTACCTCCCTTTGGAACATAACCCCCCCCACAGGAAATCTGCTGCAGGACCAACTTTGTTTTATTCAGCCTGAATTTGCAATAATAATAATAATAATAATAATAATAATAATAAATAAAAAGTAAACCATTATAGGAGAGAAAATGTTCAAACTGTAACTGTGCTCCAATGAAACAGAAAAAAAACAAAAAACAAAAACAGAAAATAGGAGTCCTGTACCCTCTTGCTGAAGGAAGAAAAGGGATCCAGTCTCTCCTCATACTGGGAGGAGTATCGCATCACTGTGTCGTCGCTACCACCAGCCTACAACAGAACAGAGATCAGAGTGTTCCTTTAAGCTTTCAACAACCTTGGCTTGAATTTCCCACAACAAAACAACATCAGACACAACAAACCATGTGAAGGACATTCCTTCATGAAGTCTCTCACACACACACCACACACACGGACGCACTCTGCCTGGGTAGCTCTGCAGGAATTTGATTTTCTCATAGAGCTTGATGTTGTCTGCCCTCAAGCTGTCCAGCTCATTCTGCAGGGCCTGCATGGTCTGCTGCATGGAGCGGTTCTCCTGCAGGAGGCCAAAGGGAACACGGAGGGATGAGGAGTTGATTATACCAGCAAAAGAAGCAGGAAAGCATGTACTGTATATCTGTGTGTGTGTGTGTGTGTGCGAGTGTGAGAGAGAGAGACCCACAGCTTCCAGCTCCTGGTTGCGGGAGCGGAACCTCTCCCTTTGGCTGGAGATGATGGAGAGCAGGGAGTCCATCTGTCCCTGAGGAAGCTCTGGTTGGGGGCTCATGCCTGAACCTGCCATTAACAGGCAGCACAGATAAAACAGTGTTTATATGCCATCATTTACTAATATCATTTACATACATATGTGTTGACTTGCAGCTACATTTTGTGTGTTTATTTCTTATCTTAAAACCAAAGTGCAGTCTGACTCCCCTACAAATGGGGTCTGGCACATGTAAGGAGAAAAATCCCTCTTATCTCTCTAGTTTGCAGTATTTAAAAGACAAACCCTTGTGGAGCTTCCTCTAAGCACATTTTCTTCTAAGAGCTTCGCAGCTGTGCCGAAGCACAAAAATCTGACTTGTCTGTTTGGATCGACTCCACACTCGGCTCCACAAAAATGAAGCATTTTCAGTGTGGAAGTTTCACACGAGCATCAAAGAAGGGTAATTAATTCAATTTAAGAGATCTGATACAGCTTATTAAAAAATTCTAATCATGCTTTTTAATAATTGTTTCACTACTATCCAACTATCCACCTCCACTGCTCCCTGCTGGAGAAATTGTGTTGATCATTTTCTTTTAAGAATCTTAAAAGTTGATGTTTTTTATTTAAGATCAGTCCTGGTCAGGTTATACTTTTCTCCTTTTTCCTCCTCTGGTATGCTTTGGATTGATCTTATGCTGTCATATAAACTGCTTCCACTGATAGCTGCTGTGCCAAGTCTAAAACAGTTGCCCATCTGTTTGCAAAAGCTTGACTTTGTATGTTTTCCACCGTCTGTGGCGTCATTCTAATTGTGCAGCTAATGCAGCTCTGATAAGTAGTAAGATGGTCAACTAATGCAAGTTCAATAGAAACTAATTTAGTCTTTGTCATGACTTTTAAATGTTAGGAGGGCAAAGAACCTTTTTGGGAGGGTCGGGGCAGGCTTGTAATGACCACCTCTGCAGGGAGAACACAACTTGTTACAGCAGCTTCCAGCTTGACATAAACTCTGCATCTTAACTGAATGGTGAGCTAAAGTACAAAGGACTGTAAAATGATGATATTGTTTTTATTCTATTAAGACAGTAATGTGTTTTAAGACAGAATGCAAGTAAATTTACAAGCAGTGTAACTGCATTTTCACTCAGTAACAGAGACATGATTAGACACAAACACAGCTCAGGTTTATCATTCTGAGGGGGCGGGTGGACTGGGGAGAAATGAAGTTTATTAAAAATTTCAGGCAAGTTCTGAATCAGTGATCATCTCCCGCCCCTGCACACCCACCCTGTCCAGCAGTGGATTTAAAGCTAATGATCCTGAGACATACCGGTAAACATGGCAGTGGCCTCTTTGATGGGCTCTGGGATGTTCCTCATATTGCTGACCTCAGACCCATCTGCATCAGGGCGTTGCAGAGAGGACATGGCCTGGATGGTGCTCAGGTCGTGCTCCAGCTTCAAGATCAGCTCCTTCTGCTCTGCGCTCGTACGCACTGCAGCTGAAAACTCCAGCTGAAGCTCAGAGTAACGGCCTGTTGAGAGTACAGATCATATGTAGATTATCTCTCAGAAGCCACAGCTCTGACAAATGTAGGTACAGTTTGAAAGTTAACTCACCAGAAGAAGCTGTAAATGGCTGAATCAGTCCAAAACACCTCTAACATACTCTTTTCCTGGTTTTTAAACAAACTCAACTGATCTTTTTCTCTGAGAATACTTATTTTTCCCCGTTTCTTTAGAACCACCCATGTGTTTAACAAAACATTTCCTTCCAAGAGAATGAGGGGGGAAAAAAAACACCAAGAGCACACTTTTAGTATTTGTATAAAAGAGATTTACTTCAATTATCACACCTAGGGTGCATGTGAATAATAATGATGAATCAAATGTCAATCATAACAAATACATTGTGAACGTTTCATACAGTGATATTGCTTTTCAATGTTGTAGAAGGGACTGTTTTACAGTGCTGAGAACAAACAACATGATACGTTTAGTAAATAGAAAGATAAAGAAACAATGATACATAAGGGAAAAAAAAGGGAGGGAGACTCCAAAGGAGGAAAAAAAAAGCATCTCAAGGAGTGACAGAAGTGCTGGAGTAACCACTTTAAAAAAAAAGAGAGAAAAAAACAAAACAAAACAAAAACAAAAAAAAAAAACATCCCTTTACAGTCATGCAGCCTTTTGTACTACAACACACACACATACGCGCACACACACTCACAAAATAAGCAGTGGGAGAAGTTATGAGAATTATTACTTCCACGTTGTTGATGACAGGTTGGAAAAGAAATCTTCTAAAAAAAAACTCGACTTCCTAAAGCCTCAACAAGAATCTTAAAGCTTTCCAAAAGAGGAGGGGAAGGGGCGGGGGGGTGAAGATCTCCCCAGGTCATTTGGTTGTCAGACTACACCATGGTTCAAGATATGGGTGAACTGAAGCAATACTAGGTAGCAATACACAGAAATTGTCAGCAACCTTTCAACAGAAATGGATAACTACGTCACTATTTGGCTTTTTGCTTCTTCTTTTAAGTCTTGCGAGAATCAACTGAAATGTTTATTGTTCCAGAGTCGATCTCTGGCTGGTAAACATGAACTAACCCAAAATGTGACGACAAAATGGCTTAAAACTTCAAATTAGCAGGAGCCAACGTCAGTGAGAAAGGAAAAAAATGCATGTGAGTTGAGGGGGGAGTTAGAAGGATGAGTGTATTGTGCTGTATTATGTGTAAATGTATTACTGAGTGTGCTATGCATACAGCACCACTGATTCAGAAAGTGTTTCCTTACAAAAACCCACTTCGTAAGATATATTCTAAAAGTATTACAAAAACATCTGAGGTTTTTCTTTTCTTTTCTTCTTTTTTTTTTTTTCTTTTATTGTTTTTTTTTTTTTTTCTATTTTCCTGAATATGGTGACCAGTGCTGCTGTTCGGGCTTCCATTACAACTAATGTCTCAAATGAATAACCACTACTTCAACAGATCATACAGTAAAGCTTTACGTCTTCAGAAAACATGATATGATATACAGCATCTGTTACACCTTTACAATGTTATTCAACAGTGTATAGAATCATCTGATTTAAATTTGTAGAAAAATATCTGTGGATCATGGAAAAGTCCTGAATCGTCCCTTCTCTCCTGCCTTCAAACAAAAGCACACTGTGACAATAGTGAATCAATCAACTATTTGATCGACTGTATTTACATATCTCTTTTCCAAATAATCATTAGAATTGGCACACGTCATTATCAATACCTGTAGTGCCGTTATTAATGTCACAGCAAACCTGACACAAACAGAAAAATACAAAATGCCCCATGAATAAATTCAGTGTTATTACAGTGTATGCTGTTTCAACATGCTTCCTCCTTCATTCAATGCTCTGGCCTTTTGTTGCTAGTTAGTTTATGTACAACCAAAGAAACGCATTGTGTGCTTGAGGGAGGTGGGAGTGGGTGGGGATGGGCTGAAATAAGACCTGGACTGAAACATTACTGCAAGAAAACACAACTTTGTTTCCTCCCATTACAGTTTCCCTGCACTCCAGCAATTATAGAGAACTCTCGAGAGAGAGCCGAGAAAAATTAAGTACCAACAACGGAGTCTATGAGAAACAAATTTGGATCAGGGTATGTGATATATGATGAACAAGTCAGCTGAAAGGTTCTATGTCTAATGACATCACTAGTTTGGTGCCCTGCTTGGCAGTTAAAGGCACAAATCTGATGATCTCACATGCTTCAGATGAGATGATGGGTCTGGCTGAACAATGGCAGATGGTTTAAGTGCTTATATTTTACAGCAGCTATTCCCTCACTATAAAAAACACATTGTGGTCGTCCAGTCCCAGCAGTCCGACAGCAGGCTGTCAGTGTGTTGCAGAGGACGGATGTCTCACATCAGTCGTCCACAGGAAGAGCCAATGTTTGAGAAGTTTTACAATTATCAGATACATCTGAAAATCCAATTTAAACTTGCGCGTCGTAACGCAGTGCAATGCCGTTATCGGTATCTTTTAAAAGACTGACAATGTATCTGGATGCACATTAAGGACAGAGACAGGCTAAAGGATGGACTGAGTAGACTGAATAGAAACCAAAACTAATACAAGTATCTACAACTGTACAGGACGACAGCCCTGCGCGCACATGACTGCATTTAACAGTCGTGTGCAGAATGAAGTAATAGTTTGCTGGGTAGGATTACAGTTTATCATGTAAAAGACATGGGTACAGCAACCTTATTTTATTTTCTTTCATTTTTAGTGTTAAGATGTGGATAAGAGTCTGTGCTTGGTTTACAACCACTTTTTTTTATTTTATTTTTTAAAGGCATACACTTCCCAGTATCCTGGGAGTTTGTACTTTGTTGTAGTGTTTGCAGACCCTGTCCAAGAAAAGTCATAAAAAGATCCTCCTAAGTGCTTTGTTACTAACTGCAATATAAATTCTGCATAATCATAGGCTGGCTATCTCTGCTCGATCTCGCGTAGCACTCCTGCTAGCTGGTACACTTCTCTAATCTCAATTTGGCAGATATGACCTCTTTCAAGTTAGCATGTGTTCTCAAGTTTAGGTAATTTCATTTGACCTATTTGACAAAGAGTATAAATTTGGACCAGGTAATTATATTAATATGATTAATGGTTGGGCAAAGTCTGGCTAAAGAAAGCTGCGTGCCCTGCTGAGTGTTAGTGTTGGGCTTGCCCAAGAGAAAGAAACAAGAAGAAAAACAAACATTATCTTAGTATAGAAAACAGGAAAAATAAGATAAGCTATCATATATTCACTGATCTTGATATGTCCTTTGATTTTTCTAGCTAGCAATTTAAGAGCATAACAGTTGTGGTGAGAGCTTTATGCTTATGGGAGCATGAACTGTAGCAAACACATTTTCAAAGCTATTGAAATGACACTAAACTTTAGGATTCATGAATATACAAACAAATGAGAACTAGTACATCTTTGTAAATATTAACCAATACTGCCGGCAGTCTATACGTCTAATAAAAATGTTACTTGCCCTCAGGAACAGTATAATCCCTTAAAAAATAGACAACTCATATGATAAGACATTAAATGAAAAATACAGCACCTATAAATAAGCAGAATAAAAACCAAACTATAAATGCAAAATAGCAATAAAACCAAGCTACAGTAAATCATAGTATTACACTACTTTGTGAGAAGATTAATGTAATGGTAACGCATCAAACAGCTTAAAGAAGGGTGTCAGTTGTGCACTAGTAGTGTGTGCAAGTAGATACGAAATATGACCCCACTCATTGGAAACACTGAACACACTTAAATCTCGCACACATGTGCACACGCATGCATTGACAGGCATGCGTGTGCATGCATCCACGCAAACTCTCACACACATACAAAGGGGAGGCAGTGGGCTGACAGGCACTGAGGGCTTGTGTGGGACAAAGAGGAGGTGATATGCCTTATAGTTTGTAGTGTATACAGTAGAATTCAATGCAAAAGACTTATATCCCTGGATACAGGATAGACTGGAGGAGAGTGGCAACTACACCAGGGTTGGGGTGAACTCACTTTGACAGCAACCAGCAGAAAGGACACATTAAACAAGTTCAGTAATTCATTTGCTAAATCCCCTTTTTTCAGTCAAGAATTTCATTTTTCATAATTATTTTTTTTATTCAACTGAGTGAATTGACCTCAACCCTGACTTACATGCAGGCAAGTACAAATGCACACAAGAAGACACACAGAGACGCTCTCTCTCTCTCTCTCTTACACACACTCACACTCTTCCTGATTTGGCCTATAAAAAAGATGAATTTGTGAACAGAAAAAGTTTTTTCAATGGTGCAGACTTGCACCCCCAACAGGTCCAGTGCTGGGTTCAGTTGTGACATGCACAACCTAAAACAACAAGAGACATGTACATGATCACCATGTCAGACAGCAACAGTACTATGTGAATTCATCGTTACGTATTTAAACGATGCAACATTATTCCACTCTAATTTGTTGTTTTTTTTCTTAACAGTTACTTGTTATTCTTTTATGTTCTGTTTTTATTTTGTACTAATTAAATGTTTCCTAAAATTCCCTATTTTGTACTCTTTAGAGTCAATAGACTGTGCAATCTCTTATTGGCAACCAAATTGCAGTATCAAAAACAGATATCATCCTTCATCCTTAAAAGAAGGGTATAAGGAGGCAAAAAGAGAGTTCCTTCCTTCCTTCCTCTTCAGATGAGTGCTTGTATTTGTGAGGAATTATAGATCCTTCTGGCCATCACATGGCTGTCAGCAGGATAGGATAAGGGATGCAACAGGTCAAAGTTCATCTGTCTTAAATCAGTAACCATGGCAGCTCAGCCGGCGGGCTTTCCACTACCCTCTTAAGAGTGTAGGAGTGACGTAAAAAAAAACAAAAACAAAACATGCTGCCATTGAGAAGAGAACACACATACACACCATTCTTGGTTGTGTACGCACACACACACAAGCAACAAACACACACACACAAGTGCACACTGACACAACCCCTAACACACAAGCACACACGCAGTGAGTGAAAAAGGCAAAGGGTTTGTAACAGTCACTCTACAGTGTGAAAAATGAGGCGTCTCACTGAGTGAGGGGAGGTTTGTGGACACTTGGGAGGTGAGAAGAAGAGCGGAAAAAAATCTCCTTTAAGAAAGTGAGAGTTCTTGTAAGAGAGTTTCTGTCTCTATCATCTATCAGTGTCTATCACTGTGACAGCTGCTGTGTCAGGCCTTGCCTGTGTTACTGAGTCCAGGTTTGAACCCCAGCTGTGGGTCAGACCCCAGCTCAGGACTAACCAGTCTGGTGCACCAGTGGCTGGTGATAGGGGGGAGGTACAGCAGGGCCAGAGGCCAGCAGGACGGCTAAGTGCTTTTCTCAGTACAAAAACAAAACTCAGTTAAAATAAAAATAAAAAAAGGAGAGACACTTTAGTTCTCTTATTTTGTTCTTCTATGTATTCAGTAAATCTTCTTTTTAAGGTTTTTGCCAACCACTCTTTGTTTCTTTCCTCTTTTTGGAAAGCGTCTATGTAATAAAAATGGCTGCTGAGCTTGACTTTGGCTGTGTCCACTCTCCGACTGGAACAGAGCAGGAGGGGTCCAAGGTTAGAGGTTGTGAGGTTATGAGACGACAGGGATGAAGGATGGTCAGGGGAAGCTAAAACTCCCACTCTGAGGGATCCTCTTTGCTGGCAGCTTTCTCCAGCCTGTGGATGATGTTATTGAGATTGGCTGCTTTCTTCTTGCGCAAATTGTTGTCCCTGGGGTTTCTGGCGGGGCCAGAGGCTGGGATGTTTGTACTAGAGGCCGAGCTACTGGAGGATGCCTCTGTGAGGCTGAAGAGCCCCAGTCCACTCTGTCCACAGCTGGAGCCCAGACCGGCAAAGCCTGAGGTGGTGAAGTCTAACTGGGCAGGGGAATTATTGGAGCCCCCTGCTTCAGACTCAGCCTCCATGTCGTGGTCTTTGCATCCTCCTCTGTGATCGTCAAGACCAATGCCCATTCCCTGGCGTGTCTCTGTTGTGCCCTCAGATTCTGTCCCATCACAGCTGTCCCCTTCTCCTGATTTGGACCCACGGAGAGAGGGAGATCCCCCTTCACTGCCAGGCCCAACCCCTCCAGCTGCCTGGATCTCCTCTATGAAAAGCTCTCTTCGAATGCGTGACCTAGTAGACAAATAAGACTTCAGTCATACAAGTCAAACTCTGAAACACAGTTTTGGGAATGGAACTATGTTCACTTAACTAATCCAGCCAGTTACTGCTATACAATAAGCACAAGCTATTAAGATGTTGTAGAATATTAATTTCTACAGATATATTAAATAAGTGTTAAGTCTAGTTATTAACCTGTAGTTATGAAACCAGTTGATGACAGTGCTGGTCTTTAGGTTGAGCTGGGAGGCCAGCTCCTCAATGGTTTTAGGGGAGG